>NC_059678.1:4937056-5237341 GCF_905147105.1 Pieris brassicae | reverse complement strand
AAGTGAATAAAAGTACTATCTACAACTAACCTAACAAAGTCTGTAATGTTAATAAAAACTATAAATCACCTGTTAGGATCCTTCTCCTCCACCTGCAACAGTTTTCTATCCCAGCTGCCAGGTGAGGCCTGTCTGGCTCTCTTCATGACATTGTCAATCTCCTTGCGGCGACCAGCAGGATTTGATGGATCTGTTCGAATTTATTAATAATTGAGAAAAAGGTCTGTGAAGTTGATCATTGAATACTTAGAGTAAGATTTTCTATCAAGTCACAATGCGTGTTCCATAAAAAAATTAACAATGGATAAACAATTTTCTGACTGTATACATTATTGCTTTCCTTTAAATACAATACAAATTAATACCAAACAAATATTACCAGTGATCTTAGCATGCTGTGGATTCCTGTCCATATGTAGTCTGTTCTTAGAAGCGGCTTCCGCAGCGCGGGACACCGATCCGTTACGTCGGGACGACATTCTGCAATTATTTGTCTCGTCTTAAATTGTATGTAGTTTATTATTTTAAAAAATTATAAAAGTGACATAGGTGTTCTCTAGTAGGGACATGAAGCCAGCGCTTTTCAACAAGTCTATACAAAAAATCACCAATAGAATGCTACATTTTTCCTGAGAAACACAGTCTATATTTATTCCCTAACATTTTGAAAATGTCTTGTCGTGCAACTCTTATCTATTAAAATTTATAATCACTATTAAATAGACAATACCACTTTAAGAATGGTTTAAAGAATGTATAGTTTAACTCTTATAAGAATTAATGAGTTAGGTCAACAAACACAAAATACAACACACAGAAATAATATTACCTCTTGCAATTACACACCTATTACTGAAAAAAATACTGTGCTGTAACTTTAAATTTTTTATTGTATAACCTGATCCTATTATTTATTATACTGTTCCCAAGCTTTTTTAAATCTAGTTATATATATATATTATGAATATGTGTATTTAATAACAAAAATTTACAATATAAGATGTTTAGAACTAACAATTAATTTATTTAAGACTTTATTGGTACTTGGAATAAAATAATAAGATTTTTACAATTTGTAGTTTAAAATATAGCCAAATGGATTACACTTTATGTTTAATTTAACTATTAGTATTTTCATCTACATACATACACTATAAATGGTTTCTAGGATAACTATCAGTTATTACAGGGGTTCAATTAAAAGGTGAAATGTCAATAATTTGAAGTAACCTATATACCCAGGTCAATGACCCCTACAACGAACAGTCATGAGATGTAAACACCTAATAAATTAAATACAATTTAATTAGTAATGAATTGAAACCACTAACGAAATACTCACTCAAAATCTATAATTATTACTTTCCCAAGATGGCGGGTATCGATCGCTTCGAGCCACTCACCTAAAACTCATGAAAAGCTTACCTAGGGTACTCCGACTTTTCTAACTGGAGCTAGGGCTCCTAACGCGTGCGCGGCTTGACGCGGAGGGGCAAAGCCCCAGGGCTCGTGCAGCGGCGTAACACGGCGAAACGCGAACGCCAACCCCGCCGCTGCAACCCAATCGACATACTTAGAAACACGACAACGCGACGCGACGGAATCGTGATTTCCGCGGAACAATCGCGCGTACGGATATTGGCCACGCCAGGTGAACATGCAACCTTCGGGCCTACGCGACGGCGGCCTCGCGATATAGGCCAAACGATGACGAATCACCTCCTGGGTATCCCTTGTGGCATCCATAGTGCTATGTAATCCTGGCGTAGACAAATCTAAATCCACCTTAAACTATCACAATACAAAGTTACGAACCAGTAAAACACCAAAACTTTCACAGATGTTCAATGATGATAAGCCGATGGTCACTCAGTAAAACTCACGACACTCCTTTCTCGAAGCATCGGCCATTTTGTGCATATTGGATTTTGTTGATTTCATAAATTTTAATTTTGACGGATGACATTTTAGTTGATCAGTTGACAACCAGCTTGACAGTAAGCATTGACAGCTTTTATCACTATCAATTGTCACATTTGTTATTTATTCTTCAACGCCAAATTAAAAATATATATAATTATTAATTACTTAATATATATAAAGAAAACTACACTATCAAATAATGACTTTGGATATACCTGTATAGACCGAGTTTTAATTTTAACAGTTACATGGGTAAAACTAAGATATAGAGATTTTTTTATAATTTTTGTTCACCGTTTGCTATTTGATTTGGATCTTCAAAACTATTGTTCAATTCGAAATATGTAGTGTCTTGTACGTTCAACACAAAACACAACTTTATAATTTAAGTACAAATTAATTTGGGAACTTATGATAACAGTGATCTATGGTCATTGTACTAAATAACATTATAAATACATTTAATTAATTATTATTTATGGTGTGATAAAAAGGTTGGGTTCATTTTTTAATGATAAAAATGTAGGTTTATTGACTTAATAATGTAAAATAAAAGCGATAACGTGCTAGGTAATATTTTGCACAGCATAAATTTCCACTAATTCTTGAATTAAAACATTTTATTCGATACATTAATATATAAATCGACGTTTCCGCTTTCTTAATTTATTATATATAAACTAACTTAAGTACATACATTTTTTATCTGTTTTTTTTATAGAACAGTACTAGTGGAAATTAACTGGAGACCTCATTATTTAAATGCTAATCACAAAACCTATAAAGAAGACCATGAACAAATTCTAAAGTCTAGACGATCATATGTCAATGTCACGTTTGAACGAATGAAAATCAGAATATTGTTAAGTAACAATTGACTTTGTTCTGTTGAATTAAGATTGAATTTCCCGTAATCTATTTGTTTTGATACTACTCAATAATAAACACGATATTATTTATTTATTGGTAGCAAGGTGACAGCTCATTATTTCTTAAAATTAGGTTAAAAGAAAACATACACCGGACTTGCCTCCGTCAATATTCTAGCCATGGAGTCAATAGGCATCGTTAGGGACAATAGAAGCGAGATGTATTTTGCCCTTGGAGGATGGGACGGGCTTTGGTATGGAATGCTACTTATGTGTACACGTTTGCCCCGTATCATCCGTATCATCTTCCCCAGACAAGCACAGAGCAGGATGAAAATACTTATAAAACGGCTCAAATATAGTCTTTTCTTCAACTTTCATTTTGTTCCCTTTGGAATCGTGGGCCCGGGGCCGCGTGGTTCATGTGCACGGCTGACTCCAGAGCTGATGCTTTCCTTATCGAATAAGTATCGCAATCCAGTACGGGGACCATATTTATTCAATTTCATTTTTAACTGATATTATTATTATTACTATGTAGGTTAAGAATAAGTAATGCTTTACTTTAAAAATATTATTGGTTTGAGATATAATAATAATGATTAAATTATCTTAATTAATATTTAATCTAACACACAAGCTGGCATGAGGCTCAACTGAAGCGAAGTGATACTGCCCACACATACCACACACATTGCCAGAGGGCTTGCCAGAGCGTTGTCAGCCTTTTAAGTATTGGTACGAGTTTTTCTTGAAGGACCCTAAGTCGAATTGGTTCGGGAATACTTCAGTGGGCAGTTCCACGTAGTGGTGGTGGGCGGCAAGAACTGAAAACGCTCAGTTATGGAACGACGGACGTTGAGTGGAATTTCGTAGTCTGCCCCGACGTTCCATGATGAAACTCAGCTGTAGATATTAATCCGAACAACTCCTCTGAACACCCTCCATGGTAAATGCGGTAGAAGATGCAGAGTGACCCCGCATCTCTACGCAACGCCAAAGGATGAAGCCGCACGGAGAGCGACTGATCGTTGACACATTTGACAGGTACATTTTATACGACCATTTTTTTACATTAACAAAGCAGTGTCTTGTCTTGTGGAATAGGCCTAGACTCGTCCCGTACCGAACAGTTCTAAAATCTAAACATGGTGGTTTTAGTGGGTAATCGCAATTTACGACTTTGACACCACACCCTGCTCCATTTAAGAATTTATCCGTTGCTTCAGCTCTCATCCCTCAGGACTATGGACTGTCTATGTATTTAGACAGTTCAGTGAAGACGTGAGGTCCACCCGTGTCACAGAAGGCTGACCTACTTGCCTAATAGAAGAAATCTAAGGTCCAAAAGTTTGTAGCAAGTTCAAGTGAACAGTTGCGCAAGCGCATACAAAACATGCATGTAACAACTGCGTGTTGTCGGGGTGATTGGCGCTAATTAATCTGTTTTCAGAATTAATTATGTTAACCCGTATCACCTCTTCATCACAAGGTAAGATAAGTGGATGATGTTTTAACCAAAAATATGTTTATTTACCATCAAAGGCACAACATGTCCGCGCAGACCCCGGACAGAGCCTGTGTGCGCCCATGAAGCGCCAGTTTTTTTTTACGAATCTTAATTTTCAACGTATATTTTTGTATTTTAATTTTGACCGAATACAATGTTCATATACGTAGATTATACAAGTTACAAACGTATATATCTTGTAAGTGTACAATAAGCGAAATATATGTTATGGAAGTGAAACTTATTTAGGTAAAATTTGGACGGAAATGCCCACGAAGATTTGCAGCGGTTTTGTCGAAGAAAAGGGAGAGAGCGATTGAGAGAGAGTGAGAAAGGGAGATCGAGAAAAAATAGACGCTATTGGTTGAATGTATTCGTTTAGTAGTTACATATTAGAACTTTAGATGACATTGTCGCAGTTTTTTATTATTTATTTAGATTATCAGTAGCACGTATACAGTGTGTATACAGTGTGAATATAGATATACAAATACGTGGAGTGATCATATACTGGTACATGAACATCTATTGGGGCTTTTACCTTAGTCATAATTAATTTACAAAGAAGTTTCACTTCTGGCAAGAAAATTTCTACTGTTCTACTTATTATCGATATGAATATAGAAAGAAGAGTGTAACAAAAATGTAAGTACCAAATCCAAATCTCGCAACGCAGTTCTTCTAGCGTACAGATACCGGCAAACTACGTACACAACGCGGGACACAAACGGCAATTGATTTACCAATCACGCATTGACACTCTCCCCCCAAGTGATACCGAAAAATCGCCTCTGCGCAGGCAAAGACATTTGTTCAAGATGTTTGCCGGTATCTGTAAAAAGTGAGATTCATGTTATACCACATCGGTTAATTTTGTCCCTACAGAAGGCACCTTTTATTTCGACATTAACTAACCTAACACCTTATAGTGACAATATAAATATTACCTGTTTCCAATGAATAGATTGACTTGGCAATCGTACGTATTACTTGTGAGATACATGTGTTTCCATGCGAACACCAGTTCAGGGGGTTTTAGGGAGTTAAATGTACTCCCTCAAGATTTTTCATTCAAAAATTCTATACAATTAAGCCTAGAACCAACAAACTAAAATATTGGTATGGCGCATGAGCTGGGAATGAAAGTTCTGGAACGGACCGTTGAAAATCAAATCCGCTATGACATTTTGCGACTATTTGTTTTCAGAATGAATGCGAAAATGCTTTACATATTATGAGATTATTAATAAATTAAAAGATTAAAAAAATACAATTTTTATGAGCTACGAATTCATTCATTGTGACAGGTGGTTTTGACAGCCCGTGACAGCTAAATAAACTTGACACTTGGCTTATGTATTTTGGCCCATACAGCCAAATTACATTTATAATGGAATGAATAGGAAATTAATATTTCTATCAAATATCCAATAGCTCCAAGGAGTTTAACCTAACATATATGTTTTAGTTAATGTTTACTAATACTAATGTTTACTAATAATAAAAGTATATTTATACAGTATTAATTACAATCATAATTAAAAAAATAAACATATTTAAAAAGCTTGGTCCCTATAGTACTTTTAACGCTGGCAGCATTTTCTCGCTGTATTGCGATACTTATTCGTTAAGGAGAGCAAACCGCCAACGCGCCAACCTAAATCTTGCACTTCCACGGCCCAAGAGTCACTACTCCTAAGGGAATAAAATCGAAGTTGGAATAAAAACTCTTATATTTGAGACGTTTATTTGCTGCTCTGCGGCTGCCCCAGCTTTTTTGCTTGTCCGAGGGAGGTGAGAACCTGTCCACATAGGTAATTATTTAATTTAATTGGAAGCGTAAACAATAATCGCTCACTTGAAGCCAAAATGACCCCAGTCTGTGCCAGTCATAAATTGTAGTACAACATTCTCTATAGATTTACGAACTCCTCAAACTCAAAATAACGTTATTCATATAGGTAAACAAATACACTTATGAACATCAAAAAGAACTTAAATTAATTGTAAATTTATGTTATGTAGGTATTTGAAGCTGGTCCTAAGGAGTATTCTGTAGGAGTTGGCATCACAGAGTACTTGGAGTTTGATTAATTTGTATTAAAACATTCGCGTTTCGCAACGCTATCACAATAATCAACCGCACTGGTTACACGCCCCGGCTTCGTACGAGGAAGTCTAAAACTTTAAAAGTTTACGGGTTAGAGTTTAAAACCTAAATTACTAGTTTTTAATCCGCCCAAAAATATTTATTTATGTATGTCCATCTTAACAATTATTCTTATTTTTAATTTAATTTACATTTTTTTTCTTCATTGCTTACACTGCTAACTTTTACTATTATCATTTGTTTCTAGTGAGTATTCGATTATTATTTGTTTTTTGCGACTGAAGCGCATCTCGTGGGTGGTTTCCTGTTTCGTTTCTTATCTTTAAAGAATATCTTTGAGGCCGCTAGTTAAAGCTGTTTAGTTAAAAGGCTAGGCTATCGAACGACTTACTAAGCTTGTTGGCTGCGACATGCACAAGTGGCAGATACAACCTTTAAGTGAAACATTATCGTTAAACGTAATGTGTGGTTAACGGGCGGTTCAGTGGAATTATTAAATATCAATTTTGTATCATTCATCTAATCTTAATTAATGTCCTAAGCCCTAGCTGGAACAGAGCTTCATCGCGTTCGGTCTTGAGCCTCGTGTTTCATCTCCAAATCTTTCCAGCTCTCTTTGTCTTGTCTGCAACTCTTTGGGACGCTTCCACGTTCCTTTCGGGTTCCAATCAAGCGCCTGCTTGGGCATATGATTGGGATCCCTTCGGAGTGTACACACCAATCTTACACCCAAATCCTTCACCACAATCTTTAATTTAAACCAGTGTGTGTGCGTCCAATAATTACATGGGTCAATAGAAAATTAGAGCATAAAATTTCGATGTTCTAGATCGTGATTAGACGAAAAAAATATATGACACGAAATAGTAAAGTGTACTACTTGTGTGGACACGTTAGCCACGTCTCACCTCCCTCGGTTAAGCAAAAGACTGGCACGGCAGAGAAGGCGGGGAAAAACGGCTAGAATATAGGAGTCTTTGATCCAACTTCGATTTTGTTTCCATTGGAGTTGACTCTTGGGCCGTGGGATGTCATTAAATACTTAATTTGGCGTCTGGTGGATAGTACCTGTGACTCCAGAGCTGGTGCTTTACTTCTGAATAAGTATCGCAATACACCGAGGAAATCCTGCCAGCGTTAAAGATACACTGCCACATGGAATAGTTCAATTCGTTTTAATTTTATGTTTATTAATTTTTGTTTTTGTAAATACTCTATTGTGTGTTGGAAATAAATACTATAATTGACAATTGAGGATTGAGCAATATTTTTCAAAAACCGTTTTGATTGTTACTATATATATCACAAAAGCGAACAAAAACCTTTATCATACTTGAAACAGAACTAATCTAAGTGTACGACCAACTAGGCTCCAGAAGATAAACCACCACCACATTTTTTTTAATGTAATAGCAGGCAAATGGGCAAGAGGCTCACCTGATGTGAAGCGATACCGCCGCCCATGGACACTCACATTGCCAGAAGGCTCGCAAGCGCGTTGCCGACATTTCAAGAATTGGTACGCTCTTTTCTTGAAGGACCCTAAGTCGAATTGGTTCAGAAATACTTCAGTGGGCAGCTGGTTCCACATAGTGGTGGTGCGCGGCAAAAACTGCCTTCGAAAACGCTCAGTTGTGGAACGACGGACGTCGAGGTGATACGGATGGTATTTTGTAAATTGTATTCGTTTTTACAACAAACTCCCAAGGGAAATTAAAGAATTATCACTGAATAACTGCAAAGCCCTCGTTAAACGTAAGTTCATCAATAAAGTAACTAATAAAACTAATAAATTAACGATTATTTAAATGATCCTAATCCTTGGGATTGATTTGCTCCAGTTCCAAATAAATTGTATGATTTAAAACTTAGCGATTAAAAAAAAGAGTGGTGCAAGTTTCTTGCCAGATCTTCTTGCCCTCTCTATCTCTCCTCTATCCTCGCATCAAGGGGACTTGCGAACTGGAGTTTGTACATACATATAACCACACAACAACACACACACACAACTGGATACATAATAACCGAAAACTCATAAAATAAATTTTAAGATTAACAACAATTTTTTTGTGCATTAAAATCACACCACCGGCTATCTTATTTATGTTTTGACTTTATTCTCTTATCGTGAAAATAAGTTGTTTATCTATATTATAACCCTGTTACGATAATCGTTTTATTTATTTATTGAAAGCATATTATAGGGAGAACGGACAGTAATCCTTGGGATTGCTCCAGTTCAAGCGTGCGCGACTCAAAACTTGGCGATTTAAAAGAGTGGCGGAGAGTTTCTTGCCAGTTCTTCTTACCCGCTCTACGCCCTTGACTTGCGAACTGGTAGTTAATGTAAATTTAGAAGTGTAGGTGTACTTCGATACCTATATGAATAAAGTTATTTTGAGTTTGAATTAGGTTAAACTGTTTTATCACGATGAAGCGCCAGTTATGTTTTCACTTTCTATAACTGTTGTTACGACATTTAACCTTAAGATAATAAAGAAAAACATTTTCCTTATTATCAGTAATAATACCGCTGGTATGTTTGTTACAGAGTTAATAAGATATTAATTTTAGACATTCACACCGTTCTCCAGACGCAGGAAAAGACCACGGATCTCCACTTGCCACGGTCCTCTACATCATTTTCGTCAGTTTTGCATCATCTGTTCCTTCTCTAGAACCTCCTTTGGTCCAGTTGATAAATACCTATTTATGTCGGTTAAACGTTTGTTTTATGTATACTCACTGCTCATAGGTTACTGGTATGGGTATATAACTTGTATAAGGAACAGCGATCCTGACATTTGTTTGATGTTCTCTTGAATCAAAAGGTTCAAGCGAATGTTAGCCGGGATTCTACGACCTCAGGGATGAGAGTCGCATGCTGAAGCCACTAGGCCATGTTTTAATGTTCTTAATGAAAAATCTTAAACCGTATTCTGAAACGTTATTTAACATAACCTTATTTTTGTGCTTCTCCATTACTGGTGGTCAATCTCTGGCTGTCAATCTCTTGAAGCGTGTCTTGCCCTGTGCCAGATGCAGCAACTCTTCAATACGCAATACCTACCCACTCCCTAACGTTGCGAAGTCATGATATATTCCTTCTACCAACACGTTCACTCCGGAATTTTCTCATTATTTGAAGGAGGTGGTAGCGGTTATGGCGCAACACGTGGCCCAGATACGCCACTTTCCGTTGTTCGATATATAAATACACTCATAAAACCACTGGGCAATTCTTGTTCAGCATGCTGCAATCATGCGATAACCATGAATGCGGAAATGAAAATTTTCTTGACTCTTATATAATATTAATTACTTTCTCTACACGTGTCCAAGTACTCATTCATATAATATCCGGTAGGTCTATTACCAGAATTATTCCCCATAGAGACCCACATTGCCAGAGGGCTCGCAAGAATTGGTACATTCTTTTCTTCAACCGTACCGTAACCGGAACATTTTAGAAATACTTTAGTGGTGAACACAAAGGGGTGGTGCCCAGAAACTGTCTTAAAAAGCGCTCAGTTGTGGAACGACGGACATTGACGTGAAATTTCGTAGTATGCCTTGATAATGAAGAAACTCAGCTGCAAGTATTAATCCGAACAACTCGCTCTCTGTGGTAAATGCGGTAGAAGATGTAGAGAGACCCTACATCTACGCAACGTCAAGGAATGTAGCCGCTCGGAAAGTGACTGGTCTCCGACGATTCAAACCACTCCACTTTAAATTCGGTCAAGTGAAAAAATTTTTTTTATATAAAATAGGGGGCAAACAGGCAGGAGGCTCTCCTGATGTTCCTGGCTTCAAGAAGAGTGTTTTCGAAAAGAGGAGTAGCGACAAAGGGTATTTTTTTCGCGGAAAACGCGCAAACTTGTGTCTTCTTGGGCTTAAATTGGACTAGGTTTAGTCTACCCCAGTCCGAGACTCCACGTAGTAGACTTTCGACTTCAGACACAAGTTTGTTCCGGTACTCATCGACAAGTGCCCGAGAAATACCTGCCCGGCCAGTGTAAAGAGTATCTCCAGTGCTGTCGTCCGCATAGCAATGAATGTTGCTAAGTTGCAACATGTCATTGATATGCAGAAGAAACGGGGTCGGGGATAGAACACAGCCTTGTGGGACCCCAGCATTCACGGGTTTAAGGTCGGAACATGCTCCGTCGACGATGACCTTGATGCTCCGATCGGCCAGAAAGCTAGAGATCCAGTCGCAGAGTATTTGTGTGTTTCCGCGATACCAATATTTACTCGACTAGTTAACTTAAAAGGTTTAGTTAATTTTCTTCATCTTGTTCCTGTTGTATCAAGATGGTTGATTGCCTAAGCATTCACATAGTTTCAGTGATCTCTGATTTCCGAACCAATTTCACTTCTGATAATAGTGTAGCAACTCCTGTAAGACAACTGCGAGACCACTTCTGCTGGGTATCCCCGTTAAGGCCGCCAGATTTTTCAAGGCAACGATATTTTTCCCGACATTTAGCGTGCTTTACAGCGTGCGTCACGGTGACTGAAGACAAAAGGTGTTGAATGTCAAAAGTATCACAGCTGTAGAGAAAGTTGTGTCATCTGTATTTATTTCCCCGGAGTTGATATCGACTAAAATTTTACGGGTTTTTTGCAGAAATGAGTGTTTTCTTTAAATGTGTAAAAGCTATGTGAAAGACAATACTATGTACAACTATCCTATCTTATCATTCCACTGGACTCCAGGTAAGCCCTTCAGACCATGCATTTAACCCCAAAATACATTTCTTGTATTTTGCACGGGCAAAGTTTATCGCAGTGATAACACAACAAAAATAAATGCATAATATTGACTTAATAAATTGGGTATTTGGTCTGATAAAGGCAATCATCAAGGTTCAAGAAACAGCTTACCGAAGGTCGGTAAACACACCCGCAAGACCCTGGTCTTGCAGTCTTTGGTTAGCACATTCAGTTTCTCTGTGGGGATATTTGAAGATTAACAGTATCGTATTCAAAATTATTCATTCGTTTAGGTAACACAGTATATACTTATAAATAAAGAAATACATATAAAATGCTTCTAATTTTACATTTACTGCCAGTTCTCAAATCAAGGGCGTAGACGAGACAGACGTATATAAGAGTGGCGAAGAGTTGATTGCCAGTTCGCTTCCGTTCTACGTCCTTGATATGAGAACTAGTTTTTTTTTGATAGTATATATATATATATGTATATATATATATAAGTGTACATTGTGTTACCTATATAAATGATTGTTGACTTTGACGAGAAGAACTGGCAACAAACTCTCCGCCACTATTTTTAATCGCCAAGTTTTTTGTTTTACACATTGTTTGTAAGATCATTACACCATGTTCCACGACATCTTTCATTTAGTAGTTAATTAATAGTTAATTTATAATAACAAAAACAAAGATATGCCCTCTATCAGCAGGAGGAATGGTTGAATTGGAGCACGGACATACATTCTCGTGGGAATAACACGCAAATTCAGTTTAACATATTTTCAGAGTTTAGGCTGTGAAGTTTTTGCCGCCCTTGCCTCTACATTTGTCGTTTAGTCAATATTTTTCAATCCAACAATTTCGTTGAAAATGTACATCAAATTATTTTGTAATTATACACCAACCATCCATTTCCCATAACCAGTAGTAAGACTGACAGGTCTTATGGAAGACAGGGCAGAGAGCAACCTTATCTCTGATGATATTTTTACTTCAACAAAGTATGAACTGAGATCGCATAGGTCTATTGCTTTAGAATATAGAAGTTTTCTACACGAAATGCATAAGAGAGTGATTTTGCAAGATCTGACGGTCATGCAAAAATCTTTTCGATTTCTTTGAGGCAAATTTCGGTTCCCAAATATGCCGCCCCAAAAATCGTAAATTAAAATAAAAATTAAATTAAATTAAATTAGGTACATTCGACACTGATAGTGTAAATATTTTTTGTGAAAAAAAATAAGCAAACAAATCTTTTACCTTATATATTTATGTTATTGTTTGTTAGTTTATATAGTTTTTGAACGCTTTAGTTTACAAAATATTTTTATACAAGCATCTTTCGTCTTATTTTTAATTGAGAGTGCAATGTTATTTTAATTTATCATCCATGTTGTGTGGGTAGCGTGGCCGAGCGGTCTAAGGCGCTGGTTTAAGGCACCAGTCTCTTCGGAGGCGTGGGTTCGAATCCCACCGCTGCCAGGTTTTTTAAATTATTTTTCAAATCTATATATATGAAAATGAATTCCTACTTCCCTTGGTCACGGCATCACGCGTGAACAGCTGGACCGATTTCGCTAATTCTTTTTTTGTTCTGTTTGTTATTGTCAGGAGAAGCTTCGTATGAAAGAAAAAATTAAGAAAATTGCTCGGATAATTAGAAAATTTAAGAATACCTAACCACCATATTCAGTAATCCTGATCTGTTACGATAGCAATTTTACTTCAGTGCATAGCGCGAAGCAAACTTCCTTGATGTCCTCAGTCCACCTAATCAGTGTGCCAGTAGCTGGGCAGTCGTGCACTTTTGTTCTGCCGAGGCTGCGTGCTCATCGGTTCGGACTATATCATCTGCCCACCGCCACTTAGAAGAAAATGTTTACAATCAATCATGTGTCAAAGACTTTGATTTTAAACACTGAAGATCTGTTGATGTGGATCGCCATAAACGAATCTTCTTTATTTTAAGATATTTTAGGATGGAATTCACTAGATTTCAGTGTACTAACAATGTAATTTAATGTGAATTTTGTGGCCCATTGCCAATTATTTACGTCTGAGAACGAGAATACAATGCCATCCGTATCACCTAGACATCGGACGTTCCACAAGCAGTTTTTGCCGCCCACCACCAGCTTTTGCCGAACCAATTCGACTTAGGATCCTTCAAAGAGCGTAACAATTTTTAAAACGGCAGCGAGCCTTCTGGTAACGTGAGTATCCAGGTGCGGTATCAAAGTGAGCCTGCCCGTTTGCCTTCTATAACATAAACAAGTGCTGATCCATGCAGCTTCCAAGACGCTTCATGGGCAAGAACTACACTATACCAGAGTCTAATGGAATAACGTCTATGTTACAATAAAAATAAATATACTTAAGTGGAAATGGGCGTCACATGGCAAGAGGGACAGAAATGTCAAGTAAGAAAGAACTAAACTGGTGTCCAGGGTAAAATAAGTGACAGTGGAGAGGAGTGGAGACAGGACCTGGCCAAAGAGTACGTAGATAGTTAACAAGAATAAAATAGATATATAAAAGTGTTTAAGTGGAAAAGTATTTGAAATTATAATTATTCTTCTCGAAAATGACATAATCTAATAATTAATGAACTAGATTAACAGACGTTTTTAATTGTCCGTTGAGTTGACAAAATATCTGCTTCAATTATTATATTGTAAATAGCTTTTACACATTAAGAAAAACACTTTATTGAACTGATTAAAGCTATGTATTATTATTAAAACTTAACTCAAAAGTACAGCTGATTGACATTTAACACCTTTCGTCTTCAGTCACCGTGACCACGCACGCTGAAAAGCACGCGAAACGTCGGTAAAAAATTAAAAATTAAGTATTATGTAAATAACTATAAGTTCAAATAATAATACATAGCTTTAATCCGTTCAAAAAAGTGTTTTTTTTATATTGTTAATGTTTTAATATATTAACTGTTGTTTTGTTTTATGTGTATGTATTGTTTTGTGTATGATGAAAAAAGCTGCATTGGTTTAATCTGTAGTGGTAGCTTATTAATAAGTTATTGTATGTATTCAAGATACTAGACAATTAGTATAGATCAGATTTTATTTATAAAAAAAAGTACATTGTGCAAAGTCAAAATAACTTTATTGATATAGGTAACAAAGTACAATTATGAACGTCAACAGTGATGTAAAATTGATTCTAACTTTACATTTAATACCGGCAAACATCTTGAACCTGAAATGTCACCTTGTAATGTCCTCGCCTGCGCAGAAGCGTCGATCGCGTGATTCGTAAATCAGTTGACGTATGCATCCCTCACTGTGTCAATGCGCAAACTTGCTTAATGCTCAGGAACGGAGACGACTCTCACGGTAATTGAGGTTTTAATCAGTCTCAATAGTATAGTCAGTTTTAATAGACGATTTCAAAAATGAGATAGGGTTGAATGCGACTTGAAAAAAAAAGAGTACCAATTTATGAAAGGTGATATATCTGGCAATTGGACTGTGCATGGGAATCACTTAACATCAGGTGAGCCTCCTGCCCGTTTACGTCTTGTAACATAAAACAACGCCTATAACCTGAAACACAAAGAGATTTGATTTCATCTAGCTATGAATTATTACTATTATTATTTAAACTTTATTAAATAATCCATACAACAAGTGGTTGGTTTATATTCCTTAATATTAGTATTAGTTGTGTTAGTTTAAGTTTTAAAATATTTAGGTTACAATTCGTTTAAGCGGTCTAGTTTTTGTATGGCCCCTTTGGGTAAAAGCCTCCTCCATATTTTTCCATTTCTCTTTGTCTTCAGCAACATTCATCCAGTTTTCCCTCGCTAGTTCTATAATCATCATCATCATCGTCATCTGTCCATCTATTCTTTTGTCGTCCTATACATCTCTTTCCAGTAGGTCCAGTCCATTTTGTTATTTCCAGAGTCCATCTTTTATCCCGCGCTCCAGCAATATGACCTGCCCATTTCCATTTAAGCCTTAGAGCGTGTATAAGTGCTGTCAGTTTTGTTTTTTTACGAATGTCAACATTTTTTGTTTTGTTTATTCTTCTCAACCTGGCAAGATAGGATTTTTCTTGTTGTTTTCTTGCTGAAAACCCACGACGATACCCATAATCGTTTATTAAAACCTAAACCTTAACAATTAAATATACAGTATTTACAATTTTCTTAAACTACATAGTAAAAAAAATTTAAAACTTCTTTACAGAAATTGGTTAAATAAAGTTTAACAAAAGGCTTTTATTATCATAGACATGAATACAAATAATACAATTATTTAATTTTACCTTATCACTACTAATATTATTACAGAATTTCATTAATTGTAATAGAATTATTACTATCATTGTCATCGTTATGTAGCGAAAAATGTGACGGTAATTTTTTTCCAACACCGATAAAGAAGTTACACTTTAAAAAAAAAAATCGGTCCCTGTGGCAGTGTACCTTGCTGTATTGCGATACATATTCGTTAAGGAAACCACCAGCTCTGGGGTCACCGAAATTATCAACCAAGCGCCAACGCCAACAGCCACAGAGTCTCAACTTCAAAGGGAACAAAATTGAAGTTAGAGGAGAGACTCTTTTGAGCCGTTTATTTTTTTTAAGTATGAATTTAATTTAATATGTATATCCTGCACTATAATTTCCATTGTTAGCCATAATTTTAAAGGACAATACAGTAATTTATCTCACTTTCGTCTTTATCAATCAAGGCGAGTATAGTGGAGTCAAAAAATAATTGAATCCAGGTTAGTTTGGTCGAGAACTGTCTATAGTGTTTTTACGAAATATTGTATATTTTACGAGTTATTTAAATTAAATTTAATTGGCCCAGTGAATGATTAGTAACATTGATATATTTGTCGCAGTAACGTAGTTAAATCAGAGAGTTAATTGCATATCTAGACAGTTAATTAAATAAAGCAGCGTCGAAAACGTTTAACTAACTGTCTGACCGAAAGCCAGCGTGTTGATTAGCAGTGTAAAACAAGACTCGGCCATGATTATATCATGTGTTATTGTTATTTCGGTGTGATGATGAAGAACTGAGAGCTTGGATATTCCGTGTTTTGCTTTATTATAAATGGTAAGGTTAGGTTAGTCTCGTTGCCTAGCAACGTTTAGGAATCTCGTTAAACGTTTCGTTCAATCACTTGTCTGACGGAACTTTAGCGACTTGATTGAATATCGATTTTTAATTAACCGTCTAGAGATTCAATTAACTCTCTGATTTAACTACTTTACTGCAACATATTTATAATCTTTAGTTATTTTATTTTGCTTATGTTCTAATATAATTGATGTGTATGTGTGTGTGTAAAATTTATGACGTCATATTTTTTTGTATAATTTTGTTAGACACGTTGTTTTAGAACTAATAAATAAATATATTATTATACAAAAGATTTGTTGTTTATATAAACACAAAGAGAACTAAAAACTTATGATATTTAAAAAAAGGGTTACTAAAACCGTGACTATTAAAATAACACAATAATAATAAATTTATTGTTATCGTAATAAAACAAAAACAATTGTTGTAACTATAACAATTGTTGGTGCCGATTCAAAAGCAAAGATTAGATAGAGGGCGGTCAATGGCCGCAAATTGTTATCATGACATTCCAAATTTAAAGCAATGTCAAGGACGCAGTATAATCTTGATTTGTTTTTCGATATTGTCACCTCTGTGGAGTGAGTGACAATTATAGATTGTCAAAAAGTATTCTTGTTTGTTCTTTATATGACGATAATTAAAATTATTAGTAATAAATTCGAGAAGTGTAGGCCTAGTGGCCTCGGCGTGTGACTCACATTCCTAAGGTCTTAGAACCTCAGCTGCAACGATGGACTTTATATGCGCCAACATGAAGGAAAACATCGTGAGGAAACCGTCTTGCCTTGGACCCAACATGATGGGCGTCGGTGTGTGTTGTAACGCCTCTGAATTATTTGTTTAATAAACACGTATTTATGATATTTTCACATTTTTACATGAATATCTTACAAACACTAGATATGTTATCAACGCACGCGTCACTTATCAGCTGTTATCACAGGAAAGTATTATATTTTTCTATTTTCGTTTACAGTCAAGCCGTTTATATGAAAGATAAAAAAAAATCCTGTGGCTAGTTCTTCGTTCTTTAAATGAATGAAACTCGTGAATGGCTGGACCGACTTGGCTAATATTGTAAGCTGTATAAAGCGCAAATTTGACACACAGCGACTGTTTTCACCTCTGGGCGGAAGCTTCCCAGTACCAGCTCCTTCCACTTGGCCGTATTCAGCGAGCTGTTCGAATTGACGACCATCGTTGAGAAATGTCTCTCTGCATCTTCTACCGCATTTACAAACGGTAGAGTATCACCTCGACGTCAGTCGTTTTTAAGGCAGTTCCTACGACACACCATCACTATGTGGAACCAGCTGCCCACTGAGTTATTTCAATTTAACTTAGGCGCCATCAAGAAAAGAGGTTTTGCCTTTGAAGAACTGGATTACGGCAACTGGAACTGGACGGCAACGCACGGGTCTTCTGGCAATGTGACCCAACTCCTGGTTTGGTCCATGTTCTATCTGCAGTCAGTATTACATTTTTGATGAGATATTAAAAAATGTCTAGCAGTGAACCCAGACACCCAGATTTTTATGTTTATTAATTTCATTAATTTAACGCCTGGTAGTACCGCGGTGGTGACCTCAAAGCTGGTGCCTCGCTCGCGAAGATCGCCAATCGAAATTCCAGCAACCAACAGCACGGGGACATAACTTTTTTTTAAAAATTTCTATTAATTAATTATTATTATTACTACGTTAAGAATATTGTAAACTCCGTACCCGATAGACGTTGTCGTGTATGAACTATGAATATTGATTTCGAATTGGTTTAATTAACTAAAAATGCTTTATGATATACATCATTCTTTGTTTGTCTTTCTGACGCGTATATGAATAGTTTTGTTGGTAATCCGACATATAACAGGCCATGTGAAAAACATGGATTTCCACAAACAATTACTGTGACTGTAAATATTTTATATGTATTGTATCAATATAAAAACTCCGATCAAGGCATTTACTTTAAACGACATTAATTTTTCTTAGAACTTCTGTCACACGCCATAAGGGTAGATGAAAAAGATTAAATTGTAAGAGCGCTATGCACTTAAAACAAATTTGCTATCGTAACAAAAGTCATGATTACTTAATATGGTGGTTAAGTATTCTTAAATTTTCTAATTATCCGAGCAATTTTCTTAATTTTTTCTTTCATAAGAACCTTCTCCTGACAATAACAAACAGAACAAAAAATAATTAGCGAAATCGTTCCAGCCGTTCTAATAATAATAATATATACATTGTTTATTTGTTTGTTACATAATTACATTTACAAACGCAACAACAATAACAAAACGCCTAAAGAGAACTAAACATTTTGTGTTAAAATATCTAATGTGCGTTATCTGGGACACACTAACATAAAATAAAATATATTTATTATGGAACATAACATACAAGTATCACTTATTCCGCGTTATTTAATTTAAATAACTAGACATCCCTGCTCATCGGCAAAGAAGACAGAGGATGTAGGCCGAGAGAAAAAGCCGGCGTAAACAACTTTCGGTACTCTTTTAAAATAGCAAATCATCAAACAACACTTATTTTAAAACAAATATCGCAAATTAATTAGAAGTAGCCCGTCTAGCCGTTGTCCCAGGGCTTTATAAATTAGATAATCGTTAACTTTGTAGTAAGCCTTTATACACAGCTTATAATACATTTCTTAAATATATTAAAAGGCAGAGATAAAAGAGCGTCTGGGATTTTATTAAAGAATATCTTTACTTTAGATAGTCTTGCACGCGGAAATTGCAGCCTGCGTTTGTTCCGAGTATTAACATTGTGCTTATGTTCTATTCTAGCAAAGTTATCACTATTTTTGTAGTGTCAAAACAATACAAAACAAAGACATTAATAACAATATCGTAGTTTTATTCGTATTGTAGAAAATAGGCTACATTATAATTCCTGTAAAGTCGCACTCATTGTGAACTTTATACTCGGAAAAGAAAATATACGAACAAATATATAAATAACACTTGTGTATAATGATGAAATAATAAAAAATCCTTGATCATATATTGATATTTTCGTATCACCACGAAATTCCCACATGCAATCCGTCTAGACGGAAATATAGGGTTGTGTCAACGTGATTAGATGCGATTATTAATAAGATTTTGATTTAATGACAGAGTCTGGACCGCTTTCTGATATTACATGTATCTCTCTTCAATCGGTAGCTCATGTCTGAACATCGTGGTAAACAAGGTACAGGTACCGGCAAACTTCTTGAGCATTAAACAAGGGAGTGGGGGAAAGTTTGCTATTAATAAGATTTTGATTTAATGACAGAGTCTTGACCGCTTTCTGATATTACATCTATCTCCCTTCAATCGGTAGCTCATGTCTGAACATCGTGGTAAACAAGGTACAGGTACCGGCAAACTTCTTGAGCATTAAACAAGGGAATGGGGGAAAGTTTGCTATTAATAAGATTTTGATTTAATGACAGAGTCTTGACCGCTTTCTGATATTACATCTATCTCCCTTCAATCGGTAGCTCATGTCTGAACATCGTGATAAATACAGGTACCGGCAAACTTCTTGAGCATTAAACAAGGGAGTGGGGGAAAGTTCGCGCAACGTACCAATCACGCGATCGACACGTCTCTTTCCCCCCCCCCCCCCAAGTGATACCTAATAATCGCTTCTGCGCAGGCAAGGACATTTGTTCAAGATGTTTGCCGGTATTTATAACATCTGCTGTGACCAATATGTCTCCTCCGGTAACTATTCACCGCCTCTATGTGTATAATCTGGACGACGAGTCTTTCACTTGATCGGTCCATCTGACAAGCACAGAGCGGACGGAAAATAAACGGCTCCAATGTAAGCGACTAACCTAACTTCAAATTTGGTTTCCTTTGGAGTATAGACTCTTGGGTCGTGGGATTTAAGTGCACAGCCAATTAAAGATTTAAGGTGACCCCAGAGCTGGTGCCTTCCTTCGGCATAAGTATTGCAATACAGCGAGGAAATGCTTCCAGTGTTAAATGTACACTACCACAGGGACCAAACTCTTGGAATATGTTTTAATTTTCTATTTATTATTTAGGTAAATAATTGTAATTACTGTATATTTGTGTGTTGGAAATAAATATTAATCAGCGATTCGACATTACTACACTGACAACCCTGTGTAACGTGTGTGATAACTACTGATAACGCAACAAATTACACGAAAACTTTGAGGCTACCTAACAATCGGCGCGTGAGTAACACGTGTATAAAAAAATGGCGTCATGCATCCGTAGCGTGGAGAATAAGGATTTATTAACTGATGGCTGGAGTACGACCTCATATGGAATACTGCTCACATCTCTGGGCTGGTGCTCCGAATACCAGTTTCTTCCGATTGAGCAAATTATTGAATTCTCTCTCTCTACACAGTGACATTGCGTCCTTATGCGTTGTCTACATTGTACTATGGAGTGTTCTGAAGAGTTGGATCCCTTGCAGGTTTCATCACCTTACGAGCCGTATTAATGCAAGCAAGGAAGGCTGGAAGTCTTCCACGTTACGCTTCACAAGACACTTTCTTTTGCTATCGAGTTGTTGAATCGACTCCCGTTGGGAATCTTTTCCGTGGGAAACGACCTTCAATTGTTTAAAGAATTCCTCCCTCAAGGGCTGGCCAACCCACCTACTTAACGGTCCATGGGCTAATGACTACCGTTACTGTGCGTCCCATAGGCTGTGACTATAAACAATAAGAAAACTATAAATAGATTAAATACGCACAAAGGACTTTAGTCTAAGTACGGAAATTGAGTCCACCAACCATTAACCAAATATTAAAATAATGTAATGAAATAGAGGACGACTAACGATCTCTTTCAGGCAACCACTGATAGGAAATAAATTGAATAACGTGAATATTGTAAGTACTAAACATACAGTTTTGTGTAGGTTTATAATGATTTCCCAAAAACATTAAAAGATCTTCCTATTAGTGTTGTTAAAAATCTACTTAATGTACTAAACTCAAACTCAAAATATCTTTATTGATATAGCTAAAAAAGTACACTTATATAGTCAAAAAGAACTTAAATTAATTGTAAATTTTCATTTATTAACAGTCCGAAAGTCGAGGGCGTAGAGCGGGCAAAAGAACTGGCAAGAAACTCTCCGCCACTCTTTTTAATCGCCAAGTATTGAGTCATACAAATTGTTTGAGCTGGAGCAAATCAATCCCAAGGATTAGGATCATATAAATAATCGTAAATCTATTAGTTTTATTGATTAATTTACGTTTAACGAGGGCTTTGAATTAATTTAATGATAACTCTAATCGCTTGGGAGTTTGTTGTAAAAACAAATAAAATTTCCATATAAGCAGTGGTTCATCTTCTGCCTGGTTGGTCGTACACTCAAATTAGTTCTATTTCGCGTATATTAGTCTAGTGAAAGTCACCATTTGTTTTAAAATCGTTTATATCCTTTTGTACATACAACAAGAAGCCTTGTTGAAGAATATATTTATCAGATAGTGTCATAATATTTAATTCCTTAAACTTATGCCGTACCAACTCCCTCGGAGAAATACAACAAACTACTCTTGTTGTAGGTGATCAGCCTTCTGTGCCTGACACAGGCCGTCGACTTTTTGGGTCTAAGGCAAGATTTGCTCACGATGTTTTCCTTCAACGCACGAGCGAATATGTGGCCTTTTCATTATTAAATTAAAACAATTACTTCATTAAGACATTAACAGTATTTATATATTCTTAACCTCCACAGTAATAATATTTATCTATATATATAAAAAAGAATCTGCACTTGGTTACGGCATCACGCGTGAACGGCTGGACCGGTTTCGCTAATTCTTTTTTTGTTGTGTTTGTTATTGTCAGGAGAAGGTTCTTATGAAAGAAAAATAAAAAAATAAGAAAATTGCGTGGAAAATTAGAAAATTTAAGAATACTTAGCCACCATATCAAGTAATGATGCCTGTTGGCTTCAAAATAGCTGGAACATTAACGGATTCAAGAGAGGTGGCGAAGAAAACGACCTTCACTCTTGGTAATGGAGGTCAGGCTGTCCAAGGCTTGTGTATTTGAAGTCACATGGACACTTATGGGGAGTACATATTATGGGCACTCCTAAGTTGGTAATAAACGAAGACGAAAATAAATGAAACGAATTCAGCTATTTGAGACAGTAGTAAAACTAATCAAAAACCATTAAATTCCAGCCGTACTCAAGTTATAAGTGTTTGAACTTCCATTTTGTTTTATATTACAGATACCGGCAAACTTCTTGCACATTAAACAAGGGAGTGGGGGAGAGTTTGCGCATCGTACACAGCGCAGGATACAAACGTCAACTGATTTACCAATCACGCGATCGACACGACACTCTCCTGCCCCCCCCTCGCCCTTCCTGTGCTACCTAAAAATCGCTTCTGCGCAGGCAAGGACATTTGAAGGTGATATTTCAGGTTCAAGATGTTTGCCGGTATCTATATATACATACTTACCTTGTTTGCAAAGTTAGGCGGCATTATCAATATCGCTTTTGTCAATCAAAATAACGCTATCCAAAAATAAACAAAATAAATAAATTAATTAATTCGTATTTAGATAAATAATTAAAACTGTTAATCTAAAATGATATGAACTTTATGCTTCGTTGCTCAACGTTTCTCTAAGCATTGGTAATCATTTCCACTGGAGCTCTCTGGGTCTAACCTCCAAATTAAAAAATATTATTTCTATAAGGCCAACGCCGCTGTGGAAACTACTATCATGTTTTCGTTTATTTAAAACAGCGAGTGTGACTCGACATTTCCCTGAGTCATAATTTCATAAAATGGCTGCATAAAAACATATTCTTGTTGTTGTTTAATTTATAAATAAAATCAAAATTTGATTAACGAATTAATTAATCAATCAATAATGAGTAAGTTGGATGGGGCCATATCAGTAACATAATAGCTCAATGCATTCTTCATCTATTCGCTAGCGTTTCGGTGAAGGAAATGTAACTATCATTATTGTAATTTATAACTATAACGAAATAATAATAAAAGTTTTTATATGTTCCCATCAATTTCTCTGGAATTCAAACATCCGATAGAGATCATAGTACCTTAATAGACGATCCTGGATGTTTCCTTTCCAACAAAAAAAGAATCATCAAAATCCGTCCATAAATGACGGAGTTATCTGCGAATAAAAAAAAATACAGTCAAAAACCTGGGGGTCGCTTTTTTTGGGCCGCTTAATGTGCATGTGATAGATCAATGATTACCACCAGCCACGATCTCAGGGTGAAAAAGCTCTAGTACTTAAAATGTATTTACACACGAGCGAAAGTATATAATTAATAAACTATGAATAGAATTAATAACTTATAATAATAAAATAATGCGACCCAATAGCGATCACGCCACGTCTAGGCGCAACGTTGTGCTCGCCGCGTGAACACGACCGCCGCCATGATTTTGGTGATAGTGGGATTTGTGACATAATTTTTATAAATTTACTATATTTGACGTGACTCACTCCCTTATATTCATACAAAGTAGTGATAATTCAATAAAAATGTTTAAAATTTATTTATTAAAGTATGCTACCATTTCATCAATGTTATGACGTTGTCATAACAGAACTATCGCCCGTAAACCGACATTACAGACAACCATTTTTTTATAGGATACTCAGTCCCAAGTACCTTATAGGCAGCCATAATAGCCCATGGATACATATTTTAACGCGCTACCAGCCGTATCAAGGAGTATATTCTTTTAAATAATTGAAGCATCGCATACGACCGCAAGTCGATTCTACAGTTCACTAGTTTTTATGAGTTTTATGATTGAGACGTTATTGAAAAGTTGAAGATAAACTTCTACCATTGTTTAAAATAATAGCAGCCATTCCATAAAGATACAGGCAATTTACGCAAGTGAGGACTCAGTTACACTCTTTAAACGGAAAAAAAGTAAGTATATATAATAATAATTCAACAGTATGGAAATATTTTGGTTTTATCGATTTATTATTATTACTATGTAGGTTAAGTATAATTACCTAGAAGATAGACGACACAGGATCCCGAGGCCAATCCCCTCCAAGGTAAATCCTCTATATTAATGTGTCGTTACATTTTTTTTATGTAATAGGAGCCAAACCGACAGAAGGCTCATCTGATGTAAGTGATACCGCTGCCCATGGACACTCATATTGCTAGAAGACTTGCAAGTGCTTGGCCGCCCTTCAAGAATGGAAGGACCCTAAGTCAAATTAGTTCTGAAATACTTCATTGGGCAGCTGGTTCCACATAGTGGTGGTGCGCGGCAAAAACTGACTTAGAAAACGCAAACAAAACAAAACATAATTACTAACTAGTAATCCCACTAAATACTTAACTTAAAATAATCTAAAACAGTTCATGTCCAAAACAGTTCATGCTCCCAGCTAGATATTACTTATCTTAAAGCTAATTAAAATAGATGAGAGGTTATCATTATCGCAATAGGTAGCACCCCTTGAATTCTGCGTCTAGTGTAAACAAATAATCTAGTAATGTGTTAATTAGTGTTGCCCCTGCGCTTAGGATATTAATTAGCTAATTACAAGCTTTTTTTGTGTAAACATGGATAGAATTGTAATAAATGTATGATTGTTAACATTCACGCATACTTAATATCTTACACGACACTAAGAGTACGATTCCCTTGATAAAAAAATGTGTGCAATTCACACGTTGTAGAACTAAAATCTAAAAAAATGTATGTTGCAAGATAATGAGAGGAATGTGATTTAAATTTTTAAGTTTAATATCAATTGTTATATCTTGATTACTCTACAATTAAAAAAAGTTTTACAATTAATATGAATATTACATTTTGACAAAAACTAAAATGTGTAATTAAAGTTTGTAAGTCGATGTAAAGAAAAAGCAATATTCATAAGATTTAACGTTGGTGAAAATGAGATTATACAGTGTATACATATATAAACTTTAAACCTTTTTTAAATTTCTGATTGAATTTAGTAATTGTAAATCCTGTATTGAGATTTTAATTTAATGTTTGTTGACTAAGTTTCGCGCATCATGATTTTTAGCCTTATAAGCAAAAATATTACTAGGAAGACATCGCTGGTTAGTAATAAGGCCGAACATCTCTTTTGAGCTACATGAAGTTTTACAGTATTCGTTATCTATGATGTATATAGATGGATTGAGAAGGTCTGCCAAGGATAGAGAGACGTAGAAACAATTGGGGGAGGCCTATATCGACAGACACACTCACCAAAGTGGTTGTTAAAAAATTTATTTTGCTACGTGAATTAAGAATTCTACAATTTTACATGAATAGTCAGAAATAAAAGGGCATTTATTATTATTACATTATGTATATAGATATTTATAGTCTAAATGTGACGAAGTGTCATTATACTAGATAGCCAACGTATACAAGAATAATTTAATTTACTTTAATTTTTTACCAACAAAAAAAAATGAATACAATTTATATATCTTTGGCCTTCTGGCCAAATTCTAGCGATATAATCCGCGACTTCTCTAAAATTATTGTCGCTCTACTTACCCGTATCAAGCTCGTGGTATGTGCGAGCGCAGCTATAAAAACACACAACACATTGCAAACCGTTTAGTTCGTCGCACAGAGCGACACACGTTGCACGTGTCGTGTTTCATAATGGCCGCTATCGACATGTTGTCGTCGGAACAAATATTTTACGGGTGCAGCCCGCCAGCCGGTTTCCTCACAGACTATTCAGTTCCCGTTAGAAGACCAACTAAACTAACATCCAGAGGTTACTCGGCGCCCTCTCTCTCTGTGCTAAAACCGGTGCAATTGTCATTAAAATCATCAGCGCCGAGAAGTTGCATACGGTTGTCAACGGAGAAGAAGCAAAAACGCGTAGTGTTTGCGGACGACAGAGGTTACGCGTTGGAGCATGTGAAGGTCATGACTGAGCCGTCCCATGTACCACCATACTGGGCTCTGATGATTGTTGCCAGTCCACCATTAGAAAGAAAACTTTCACTGGTTGACACTTGGGATGTGAGGTTCCCGCAACCGGCCTCTGATTATTTAGAATTCAGAAGGAGAATAACAGAAAACTATGTCGCGCTGGAGAATGTGATAGTTAAACACAACGAAGGCGCCGTGGATGGTACCGTCAAAGTGAAGAACTTGGATTTCGCGAAGGAAGTTCTAATCCGTGCATCATCCGACGGGTGGAGTACGCACGAGGACACGTATTGTGCGTTTGTTGAATCTGGGCCTTTGAACACGATTGGTGTATCAACTTACGACACATTTGGCTTCCGTTTGCAGCTACCCATACATTCGAGGAAGTTAGATTTCTGTGTGTGCTTCCGCTGCAAAGACAAGGAGTATTGGGATAATAGGAACGGTGAAAATTTCACGATAGAAAAGTCTTCAGTGAGAAAAACGCCAGCCATATCGTGTGCTAGACTGAATTATGGTAATTCTTGGAGTGGTTCTGTCGTGGGTCACACGCCGTATTGGTGAATTGTGTTGCGTGGATTTTGTGTCAAAGTTTTGTGAATTGTGCTATCGTAAGTCCAGTTCAGAGACGGCAAGATTGTTACTTTAAACTCGTCATGGAGTCTCGGACAGTCATGGCAGCCCAGGAATATAGTTTTTATGACTAAAGATCTCTGGTTTTGATGAGATTTATATGTAAGTAGATAGATTTCGTTGATTAATAATAATATTGCGAGTTCAAAAACAAAACTGTAGGGTATACACGCTACAGTTTTTAAACAGTTTAATAAATTTGTAATGAATTATTTAATTTATTAAAAATGGATGGTGCTAATGAGATACATCAATCAAAACCAATTTTATTAACGTTTTAAAACAAAAAATGTAATACAATTTATATATTCTGAAAATTATATTGAATTTTTACGCTCTTACACTTGAATGGGAAAAAGGTTATTTGATATAAATCATAAAACATATCCAAAAGTTATATCTTAATGCAAATGCTAATACATTGTTCGTACAAAAGATTCCCTGCAATATCAATTACTAAACAAGATTTTTTAATTAATTGTAGTGTGTACATGTCTATTTATTTTTTAACTACGACCCAAAGCACTTGGAACCTAGAGAAGATAATGATTCATAGATTTCTATAAAAATAATCCTCGATCTGCATCCCTCAGGAACCTGCCATTGCAACCGGTGGAGTCCCGCGGTTTTATCGCGTTAATTTGATCGCTGCGATAAGCCTCTAATGGAGTATTTCATACAAGAATTTTTTGATTTGTACCTTTATTACCTGTAAAATATAATATCGATATGGTTGAAAAAAAACTTATAACGGAAAATCGTATCTATATCTGTGTGTTAAACACATCAACAGTTTTTTTGCGTTCTCCATTATCAAATAAAAGCACACGCCATGTCAGAGTTCGGAATATTAATTTTTCTCTATTTATAAATTTCTCGGAGACTGAGGGTTGAGAAACGGATATTTCGATAAAAAGAGAACGCAGTAGGAGTCCCTGTGTCATAGGCTAGTCTCTTCCATTTGACAATAAATTCTACATAACATTGTTAGTGTTTAAAGAAAGCAAGATAATGTTTTTATAGTTTTTATTCGAAAGTTTTGATAGATTGAAACACCTTTATAGATAAATATAGTCTATGGATAACAATACAGTCAAACTTACAATATAAATGTCGTTTTGTTAATAACTAATTCGTCTTTATCTGTGGAAGGAATATTGAAATAGTGAAATAAAAGTAACGAGTGTAGTGTATGACTAGTGCTTTTTTATATAATAGGGGGCGAACGAGACAAGGGTAGTCATTGCAGGCCATAACACCCATTTTTAGTGGGTACGTTGCCGGCCTCTTAGCGAGGAATAAAAATGTTTCACGGCAGTTGTACGTAATTATGGAATGACAGTTATAACGCGTTTCGTATAACGCAATTTCCGTCACCCATATAACGAGTATTTTATAGATAACGCAAAGATTTTCAAGTTACATCTCTGTAGTGT
The DNA here is from genome assembly GCF_905147105.1 of Pieris brassicae. NCBI lineage: Eukaryota > Metazoa > Arthropoda > Insecta > Lepidoptera > Pieridae > Pieris > Pieris brassicae. The sequence goes on along the minus strand of NC_059678.1, from coordinate 5,209,049 downwards.
GAGATTTATAATGATTTGTCGAGTACATAATTAGTTTTGCGTATCTTTGCAATTGTGTTGTTATAAAATTAAACTATAACTTTATTAGTTTTTGAATAGTTAAAATATACCGGTACTACGAGAAAACTTCTACAACGCGGTTGACCGCGTCTTACTGTATGTGGTACAAAAATTGCTTTTGTAATCAATCTTAAAAGTAACTGTTAAAGGCTGGCATGGCTGTCAATGGGCGGCGGTCTTACTTAACATCAGCTGCTCGTATGCCCCATGGCCTATAAAAGGACGTGGTGGCCTCTCAGATGTTTGGTAGGCAGTGTTGGCCTAGTGGCTTTAACGTGCGAATTTGATCCCTGAGGTTGTAGGTTCGATTCTCTGTGCACCAATGGACTTTGTGGGCATTTAACAATACCTCGAACGGTGAATGAAAACTCAGATCCAAAAACTTGTGTCAGGCAAGGAGGCTGATTGCCTACTTGCCTATTTTATAAATCATTATACAGATACAGAAATCTGAGGCCCAGACCTAATAAGGTTGTAGCGCCACTAATTTATTCATTTTTAGTAAAATTTTCTAGAACTTATATAGATACTAGTTGTACTATTTGATTTTTGCCTTTTCATTTGAAAAGTCTAGTAATTCACTTGGACAATACGTTACTAAAATAAAACATGATATTTTCTAGAATGTTCATTTAAAAGCGTACCCAAAAACGAATTAATTTAAATAACCTTTCCCCTTCACGCCTATTATTTTTATTTTTATTGTTTTAGGTTGTTAACCTTCATTATAATTTTGACAATTGACATTTCAAAACTCCGATACGTGTAAATCGTTTTGGTTAGAGAAAAGAATTTAGTAAGTTAGCAAATAAACGATTATTATTATTATTACCTGAAACAATAATTGTGGCGTCATTTGAAGTTTGGTTTTCAAATAAATAAGAATTAACGCGGAAACCGCAGAGATAACTGCTCATACGGTCGTAGCATGTTGTTCTAAGCTTTCCTCGGTAAATAGACTTTAAAATACAGAGAGTTTGATTTGTTATATATAATAACTTTTTTGTAGATATTGTCTGTGTCTATATGAAGCTGTAGAACATCACTTTGCTCTATTGTCAATAGTTTTCACTGCAAATAGGTCTATCTCTATTGGTAATTTAATTTGGTTTATACTATCGTAATATAATTTATTTTATAGACTTTTTCGTAGATATTGAAATGTTCTATAAATGTCTATTTCATCACTTGCCTCTATAGTCAATAGTTTTCGCAGCGTGCACACCTTTGGTTCACACACATCGTAATTACATTCAGAGCCCTAAATTCATATTCATTATGGATGTTTCAAATCTGTCCAGTAGTTTTGGAGCTTATTTAATGCAAACAATCAAATATTTCTTCTTTATAATATTAGTTTCATCATTAAAAGAATCGAAAATGTTCCTAAACATAGGCCGATCATTGCTTTTTTTCATTGGCTTGGCTAACGTAAATATGTAAACTAAAAATATTATTAGCAATACCTAGATTTCAATAAAATGCTTAGTTTCAAGCTAGACAAATCTGGAATTTTGTTTAGTCCGAAACAGCTCGAACGAATTTATGTCCGATTTTTTAAAATAAAAATTCAGGTCACTATAGCTAATACTTGCATTATTAAAATTTTTGGTGTTAAAATACACACACACAACTAAAAAACTAATAAAGATTGGGGTGTGTCCAAATAAAGAATTTTTATAACCTAGTCGTAATATATTACGACCGAATGAATGCCGGCTATCACTATATTATATTGGAACATAGAAAAGGTAAGGTTTTACTTGTGTGATAATTTTTTTTATCGCTTCGTATCACTCACTATCAAAGTGTAATATTTAAATTCAAGGCAAAGCCACGATGACCTTTCATAAGGTCATTTGTATTTCCTCTTGTTGGCATGCTAAGTTCGCGCGTAAACGCACAACTAATATGTCAAATAAAACATCATAGACTCAAAATTTTATTGTTAAAATGTTAAAAATCTGACTTTGATGTTTGATAGTTGCTATGGAATGTTCTTAACTTAATTTGATAGATTTTTAAATTAATAAAAATTCGTCATTTCATAGATAAATTATTGTATGATTAGAATAAAAATTTAATTAGACCGTTATATAGGTATATATATAAACTGTTGCCTAGACCGTTGTCATGGAAACGTTAAACAAACGACATACGCTAAGGAACAGTGTTCATTAGTTCCACAGAATACTTCCTTCAAACAAAAAGGACCAACAAATCATTAGTATCCTGTCCCGTTTTCGCACGCCTAACATTTATTTCTACATGTTTGCTTTATAAGCTAATCTTTGTCAGAGAGATAATGTATCATTCCAATAAAAAAAATTAAAATCGGTCCAAATATTTTATCATTATAATATTAGTATATAATATATACTAAAAAAAATGTTAACTAATATATATATTAGCAAACAATTATATATAAAAATACGACTGGTTGACAAACGGATCGTCAGTGTTGAGCCTTATTAAAATAATCTCAAGGTAGACTATTTTAAGACAATTTCTTCCATTAGATAACTTCAATTTGAGGGTCGAATAATAATAATGGTGGGTCTAGTCGCTTGTCTATTGTTTTGTGTGTATTCTTAACCAGAGATAAATATCGACAAGGCGGCCTAAAGACTTGAGCGTTGGTTACAGACAATTTTAGATTAAATAACGAAGTTTGCACATGCGTATTCCAATCTTAGTTGGCAACCGCGGCCTCAACAATCTTTATAACAATCGTTACGTATTCGTTTACGTCAATAATTTTAATAAGAACTATGCACCTTTGTGCGTTTAGTTCCAATACCCTCAGAATGTCAAAAATAGTGTTTGTGGTAATATCTCTGATTACTTGATTATAGAGCTTGTATACTCTAGATATACCATAGACAGTAGTCCGACTTGATAGTTTGGCGCGGACAGAACCTGTCTTCTATGTGTCAAAAATGTATTGCATTGTGATTGATATGTATGATTTCTATATTGATATGGGACAGCAGAGCCTTCTCCGTTGGTAGTTTGTGATGATACTTGACACAGCGAGTACATTTCATAGACGTTCGCTTTTACCAATAGCTACGTGACTGTCGTCCATATTAATTGAAGTGTCAGCTGTCAAATTATGATTTTGGCAATTGGTGTAAATGTTGGATTCAGCAGAGAATACTTTACGTCAAAAATGCATTTATTAGTATTAACTAAATACACAATTATAATAGGTATGTTTTACATGAAACACACTCCAAATGATAATATATAATAATAATAAATAAAACTCTAAAAATAGAACCCAGTTGATGTCCTCAGATATATAAATCTCATATTTAATTTGGCATTAAATGTGTACAATTAATTTTGTTAATTGTCAGTTTCTGCTGGCGTTTTGTTTTAGTTTGACACTTGACATGACGTCTGTCCAAACTTAGCCTCGCATAATCTGTGCGTAATTTATTATTAGCGCCACGTATTTTATGATTTATTACCAATTACCGCTGGCCAGTTTGACAGCCCGCCATTTCTGCAAATTTAGTTTTTGTTACCTCGGTATGGACTGTTTTAAAAAAAATCAATGAAATCTGTTTATCTTACAGTTAATATTAATCTGATTAATATAAGTGAAATTAAAGACTGACTAGATGTCTAGATATTTTTCACACACTGAACTGTTTCCAAAAACGAAAACGTTTGTATTATATCTTAATTTAGGTTCTCTAACTTTCGGTAGCGATAGCTATTACATGTATTGAAACCTAGTTATTTTTATTAATAAATACGTTTTCTTTTTTGAAAGCAGTAGTATAAGAAACTAAAAAACATTTCAGTGATATACCTGAACTCAGAGCCGTACATTATATGAGAGTTATTTTTACATTACTTAACGACTGATTATAGGCATCCTAGTGCTGTTATTGTAGCTTAATGAACCTCTCTTAGTTCAGTTAGTTCATTTAAATGAAATTATTGTTGTAATTAATTTTTGTTTATCTATTTATATATTATGTATAAATTGTTATGACTCAACTTAGCTAGGTCTAACCAGTCATAGCTAAACATGTTAATGGTTTTGGCCATGGTTGGCCTTGGCTAGCCATGATTAGTAAGCCTTGGCTTCGCTAGCCATGAGTGGTTAGACTTGGCTTGGCTAGCCATGACTGGTTAGACTTGGCTTGTCTAGCCATGACTGGTTAGGTACTAGTCTAACCATGTCATGTCTAAACTTTTAAATAGCTTTGGCTATGCTTAGCCATGTTTAACCGGTTGTGGCTAAGCGTAGCCATTTATGTAGTTATTAAAGAACATTACCAATATAATATATACATGATTATATTGAGTAATAAGCCATAAATCTAGTGATTATTGTTACTTATGCACGAATTATTAGTTCATGAAGCATTTTGTTATTTTTTATTGAAACTGTAAGTCAATCAACCGTTTGTGTTAAATATGAATGTTAATTTATTTAATGTAAATTATATTTTTATTTGTGTATTGTCTCTTCGATGATATACCCCTCGTCATATTATTTCTCCTGGTCATGTCCTGACCACGAGATTTTTATAAAAGAACCAGGAGGCTCACCTCATGTTTAGTGACCGCCGCCCATGGACACTCAATGCCAGAAGGCTCGCGCATTGCTGGCCTATTAAGAATTGATAAGCTCTTTTGAAGGATCGTAAGTCCAATTGGTTCGGGAATACTTCAGTGGGCCCCTGGTTCCACATAGTTATATGTTTTATATGTTATAGAGGTTATTAAATGTCAAATGAATATATATTTTTATAAGTTGTTTTAATTGTGAATATAATTTATTGTATCTGATGATTGTATGAATAAATATTGATTTTTTTATTTAATTTTATTTATTTTAAATACATCCCGAATACCAGCGGCGATACAACCTTTTTAGGTCTGGGCCTCAGATTTCTGTATCTGTTTCATGATCATTTGTTAATCTATAGGCAAGTAGGTGATCAGCCTCCTGTGCCTGACTCACGTCGACTTTTTGGGTCTAAGACAAGCTTCTTGCATAACTAACATAGCTTCTTACATAACATAGAAAGAAAGTCCATTGGTGCACAGCCAGGGATCGAACCTACGACCTCAGGAATGAGAGTGGAACTCTGAAGCCACTAGGCCAACACTGCTCTGCAAAACAAGCCAAATAGCGTAAAATTTGTCTCAAAACAATCCAGTTCATTCCATTAATGTTTGATAGTCTTAAAAAAATATTCTTTAGTAATTTTTTTACGCATCAACATTTCTATATACTAAATTATGAACGCCTATACATTAATAATGATGAAAATGGTTAAACCGAAAATTAAAAAAAAACCCAAATGTTTTGTATCTATAATGCCAGATTTCGCTGTATCGAGGTACTTATTCGTAAAGAAACCACCAGCTCTGGTGTCACCTCTACCATGCACCAGGTGCCAACTTACTTCTCACCTCCCCTGCACTTGGACCCCACGGCCCAAGACTACTCCAAAGGGAACATAGGCAAAGTTGAAGCAGAGAAGCCGTTTATCGTTTTCCGTCTGCTCTGCAGCCAGCGTTTGGCTTTTCCGAGGGAGATGAGTTGGGTATAACGCGTCCACACATGTACGCACTCCATACCAAAGCCCCATCCTCCAAATAAATGATATATAAAAATTTAGACCTTCTAGTATAATTGGCGTGTTCAGGGATTTCCTTATGGGTATTCTTTGAATTTTGAATGACCCAACGGGGCTCACGTATAAAGCGATTCTGATGCTGTTCGCTCATTTGCCATTCGTAATAAGATACGTGATAAAGTGTAATAACTGATAACGATTTACGACACCACAAACACTTGTTTGTCTCGATTTTTAGATATTTCCAATATTTTTCTCTGTGTGGTATGTGGAAGTCGATACTACACCTAGGCTTGCAACTCTATTGCATGTGGATTTCACTTCTGGACGGAAGCTCCTTCCACTTGACCGTATTTCATCATCATAGCGGTTCGAATCCTCGACGACCAATCTCTTTCCGAGCGGCATGTTCCTTTGGCGTTGCGTAGAGCTGAGGGGTCACTCTGCATACCGTATTTACCATGGAGAATGTTCAGAGGAGTTGATTGGATACGTACATCTGAGTCACATTACATCACATCATCGACGTCCTTCGTTCCAGAAGTTAGCGTTTTTCAAGGCAGTTCTTACCTCGCACCACCACTATATGGAACCAGCTGCCCACTGAAGTATTTCCGAACCAATTCGACTAACAATGCAACGACCAAAAGGTCGTACCAATTTGTAAAAGGCCGGCGAGGATTCTGGTGATGTGAGTCCATGGGAGGTGGTATCACTTAACATCAGATAGGCCTCCGTTTGAAAAAGATATATAAATAATAATAATGTATACAAGCTTAAGCTTGTTGAAGCTTAAAGCTTAAGATTATTTTTGAAGCTAAGTATAATAACTTAGTGATTGTTGCAATATCGTGAAGACGACTGAAGAGACATCGTAAAGAAATGTGTTAAATTCCGACTAGTGAATACTAGTAAACAACTTTTCTTTTGATATATATTTAGGTTTGTTATATATTACGTCCTTACATATGAAATTGGCGTTTTGTATAGGAGGAACAAAAAGTCGAATATTTTTAAATATAATATATTTAATTAATCAAAGTATGAACCATTGTTTTCTATGCACTTTTGCCATCTCATGGGTAGTTCATTGATCCCTTTACTAAAAAACCAGTCGGACGGGAATCAATGAAATCTGTGAAGGCGATTTGGACTGCCCCATCAGAGTTAAAGTTTCCCTTGCAAGAAGTTGTCCAGATTTCGAAAAAAATGGTAATCTGTTGAAGCAAGGTCCGGGGAGTACGGAGGATGTCTTAGACATTCCAATTGAAGCTCATCTAATTTGGTAGCCGTCTGTTGTGCAGTGTGTGGTCTAGCGTTGTCGTGAAGTATCAGTGGCGTGGAGCGATTGACCAGCCTAGGTTGTTTAGCCGCTAGCTTTTCCATTATGGTTTGCAATTGCTGACAATAGACATCAGCCGTAATAGTCTGGCCAGATTTGAGAAAACTGCAATGAACAATACCGGCACTAGTTCACCAAACGCTTACAAGTAACTTTTTTGGGGTTATTTTCGCTTGGGGCAGTATTTGGCTGGCTGGCCAGGATCCAACCATTGCGCTGAGCGCTTCCGATTATCGTAAAGAATCCATTTTTCATCACAGGTAATGATTCGGTTTAAAATACCTTCATTATTGTGCCAGGTCATTCATGACACGCAGCAGTCGACGCGCGTTTGCCGGTTTGCTTCAGTCAATTCGTGAGTCACCTTTCAAGCTTTTTAATCTTCCCAATTTGCTTCAAGTGAATTAAAACAGTTTTATAACTAACATCGTGGCCTGCAGCTAACTCGGACGTGGTTTGCGAGGGATCCGCTTCCACAATAGCCTTCAATACTTCATTATCAACTTGGGTCTCAGGCCGTCCACGGGGCTTGTTCTGCAGGTTGAAATTTCCAGAACGAAAACGTTGGAACCAAAAACGAACTGTGTTTTCTTTTGCAACATCACCGCCATACACATCATTCACCCTTCGAGTCGTTTCCGCAGCACTAGTGCCACGGCGGAACTCTGACTCGAAAATAATGCGATACTTTAAGTTTTCCATTTTGTAAAATGAGTGACGCAAACACAAAAAACAGAAGAAAAAAACAAATGAATGACGGTCATCGTAGCACAAATACATGAGTAAATAGCTGTACAAATTTGAATTTGGAATTCCTTATCAAAGAGGAGAACATCGTGATTAAAGTGGCCAGTACGAAATACGTCAATTTCATATGTAAGGACCTTATACTAGGTTTCAGAATGAATTATGATTGAAAAACTCGGCTGAATTTTTGAAGTGAAACTTCTTCAGGCGCCTGCCTTTAGTGTAAAACGTATATGTTATTTATTGATTGAAGTTCACCGCATATATCTAGTATATGTTATATGGTATCTTTTCTAATTCATGACAATTATGGTAAACATAAATGTTACAAAACCAAGCTCTGGAGAAGTAGTGTTTATTCGATTTTATTTACAAAGAATTCGAGAGCATGTACTTTTAGGTTGATTTTTGCAGACGGATTTTGGACAATTCTGCTAATTCCGTATGTATACCTAGCACCCATTTGCGGTACCTGGGGGCCCAGATACTGCTGGATCGACACAGTAGAGGCGGACCAGCGGCATCAAGCAACTTACACGTCACGGCTAAGTTACAGTTGAAGCGAAACTTCCAATGCGACTTCCAACAAGGTTCCGTTAACGCTCCTGGGGAGGGGAAATAGAATGATACAGAGTGAGAGTGAAAGCTTCCTATTTTCATTTCTACATTACGAAGTTTCACTTCTTTGATATGTCAAATAGAAGTCATACAGTGCTACGTCTCGACTAATCATACTCTAAATAACGTTCGCAATTTATGTATACAATTTTGAATAGTCAAATAAAAAGTGCCTGACCAAGTTTATTAGCAAAGTCACTCGTCTTAGTTTTAAATAGGCGTCTGTTTTGAATTGATAAGTGTTAACGTATCGTGCACGTGTACATGGCATATCCAGATAACATTTTCAACAACTTTTTTGCATCTATCGGCGAAGAAAGCCAAATCCAACAAGTAGACCAAAATGTAATCCCGTACTTTCTCCTTCCGAAAACACAATGTTTCTCAGACCTGTAGACCCTTATGAAATAAATATTTTAATAAAAAATCTTAAAAACAAAAATAGCCACGGTATTGACGAACTCCCACCAAAATTACTTAGGAAATGTGCAGACGAACTCACTCTACCATTCTACAAATTGATAAATCAATCCTTCGAGGAAGGTGTTTTTCCTGATCAACTCAAAATAGCAATAGTTACATAAGAAAAACGACAAAACAGACCCCAATAATTATCGTCCAATAGCTCTATTACCGACTGCATCAAAGATATTTGAGAAAACAATGTGTGATCGGGTGTACGCCTTCTGCGAGAAATATGGAATATTCAATGAATGTCAAAATGGTTTTCGAAAAAACAGGTCAACAACTTTAGCAGTATATAAATTCATACAGGAAGCTCTTAATATAACAAATAATAAAGAATACGCAATCGGTCTGCTCCTAGACATGACTAAAGCCTACGATAAGGTACAATATGAAATATTGTTAAATAAACTCTATGGGATAGGTATCCGCGGAAAAACTAACGAATGGTTCAAGTCCTATCTTGAAAACAGAAAACAATTAGTAGAAATAGAATTTTATAACAATGAAAGAAAAATTCTCCAAAATTACCGCTCTGACAGTAAAACAATAAAAGCCTCAATACCACAAGGAAGCGTTGTTGGGTGCCTTCTTTTTCTCATTTATATAAACGACCTTCCAAAAACCATAGAAGGACCTGGTCCATGTGTTTTAGTAGCTGATGATATTTCGATTATAGCCCCCTGTCATGATATCACTAACATACACTCTACACTCAATAATATTCTAACAAAAACTTTAACCTGGATGAATGCACACCATCTTGAAATCAATTTTGAAAAAACCAAAACAATAGCATTCCACCCCCGTCAAAAAAAGCCACTTTCTCTAAATTTCTCTTTTAACAACCACACAATAGAACAAGTTAGCGAATTTTCATTACCAGGTATAACAATAGACACAAACACAAACTGGAAATCACACATACAAAAAATAAAATCAAAACTATCAAAATTTTTATATGCTTTCCGGGAAATTAAAAAGACTACGGACCTGAAAACCGCTCTAACTACCTACTACGCCTATGCGCATGCATGGCTAAACTACGGTGTAATAATGTGGGGAAATAGCACCGACGCACCAGCACTATTCACAACTCAAAAAAAGTTAATTCGGATCATAGTTAACATAGAACAAACAGACAGCTGCAAACCACATTTCATAAAACTAAACATTATCACTCTACCCTCATTATACATATTGGAAATCTGTAAATTTGCCCATACACACAAAGAATTTTACACCACACGCGAAGACATACAGACAAGATATACACTTCGACACAAAAAACGCCTAAACCTACCTCGCATAAATCTTTCCGATTACAAATACATGCATCAAGCCCACTAGTCATGTCAATCAAAATTTATAATAAACTACCGGAGACACTAAGAAATGAAAAAAAGATACATATATTTACAAACAAACTAAAAAAACTTCTTATACGTAAATGTTATTATAGCGTTAATGAGTACCTAGAAGATAAAAATATAGCTTAATTTCATGATTATTAATCCCTAAATATTCACTATTACTAGCCTGGAGTGTGAAGTTTTATGTGCTATTTTGTTGCTATTAGTTATGTTATATAGGTTTTGTAATTGCCTTCTTTTGCTGTGCCCTAACAGGGTCCATAATATTGTACCTAACTTTAAGCCTCATAAACATCTTTTGTAACGTTATGGAATGCAAATAAATACATGAATACAGATGATAAATATATAAATAACGTACACAAGCTATGTAAATTAATAAAGTATCACTTAGTTTTCAGTCCGCCATGTTATTAAATAAGATTCTCTGTTTTGAATTGATTAGTGTCTATGTCGCAGTAAAGTAGTTAAATCGGAGAGTTAATTAAATCTCTACACAGATAATTAAAGATCGATAATATTCAATCAAGTCGCAAGAGTTTTGATTTTAATAAAGCAGCGTCGAAAACGTTTTAACTACCTGTCTAACCGAAAGCCAGCGTGTTGATTAACAATGTAAAACAAGACTCGGCCATGATTATTTAATGTTTTATTGTTATTTCGGTGTGATCGTAAAGAACTGAGAACTTGGAAATTCCGTGTTTTGTTTTATTGCAAATGGTTATATTAGGTTAGTCTTGTTGCCTAGGAATGTGTAGGAAACTTGTTAAACGTTTCGTTCACTCACTTGTCTAACGGAACTTTAACGATTGAATATCGATCTTTAATTAAGATGAATGAATCATTCTAGAGATGCAATTAACTCTCTGATTTAACTAGTTTACTGCAACATCTACATATCGTGCGCCTGTGTGAATCATGACCAGAAAATAATTATATAAGTAAGCTGGCTATGTAAATGAATAAAATATCACTCGGTTATAGTATTCAGTTCAAATAAAAAGCGCCTTATGAAATTGATTAGCAAAGTCACTCGCCTTATTATTAAAAAAGCGTCTCTGTTTTGAATTGATAAGTGTTTACGTATCGTGCACGTGTACATATCATATCCAGAATATAATTTTTAAAAATAACATTCACACGCTATGTAAATAAATAAAATATCTCTCTATTAAATTGTTCAAATAAAAAGCGCCTGACAAAATTTATTAGCAAAATCACTCGCCTTATTTTTAAATAAGCGTCTCTGTTTTGCATTGATTAGTGTCTACATATCGTGCGCATGAGCGAGACATAGCCAGAAAATAAATATAAATATAAAATTCACAAGCTATAAAAATTAATAAAATATCTTTCTGTTAAATGGTTCAAATAAAAAGCGCCTGACAAAATTTATTAGCAAAGTCACTCGGCTTATTTTTAAATTAGCGTGTCTATTTTGCATTGATTAGTATCTACATATCGTGCGCATGAGCGAGACATAGCCAGAAAATAAATATAAATATAAAATTCACAAGCTATGTAAATAAATAAAATATCACTCATTTAAATTGTTCAAATAAAAAGCGCCTGACAAAATTTATTAGCAAAGTCACTCGGCTTATTTTTAAATTAGCGTGTCTATTTTGCATTGATTAGTGTCTACATATCGTGCGCGTGTGCAGCACATGTCCGGACAATAATTATAATTAATTAGTTTTTTCGGTAAGTTAATTTATATAATAATAATAACTTTATTTTATCAAAATCACTTTAAAACTACTGAAGTTTTTAAAAATGTTTTTAATTTTATTAATATAGTGAGTGAGATAAGCTACATAAGATTACATTTAGATGAACGCGTTATCTGGATCTTAGGACCTATGGGATTGATTTGAAAAATTTCCTTGTTTAAATGTTTTACATTTATTGAGGACTACGATTTCACCCTTGGTGTGGAACATAGATAAAATGTTTAATGATTTGTATGTCGTAGCCAACTAGATTAATTAGCCGCTCAATTAACAGTCTAGCCTCTTAACTAAACAGCGCCGTTTAACTAGCGGCCTCAAACATATTCAGCCAGTTGATTAAACAGTTAGGCAAATGAATTGGATCGATGAAGTTTCATAACTTGCCTAGCCTGTTGACTGTTAATTTAAATTTAGTTCCACTGTCTACCAATCTAAAACTCGAAACGAAACTTCAAACTGTCAATATGGCGTCGGAAAACCACAACTTTGATGGTATTTTACAAAGTTTAATGAAAAACTGTAAAAAAGTGTACTGACAATTATAATCTAAATTTATCCGTGGCCGACTCAGCCTTTTAATTTTAAAAGAAAAATTTATTAGGTCTGATGTGTCATTTCTTTTATTTCTGACACCTGACCACTCTATCGTACGAATAGCCTAAGTATTAGCCAAACGGTACGGCTGAATACTTTGAGGCCGCTAGTTAAACAGCGATGTCTAGATAGATTTTTTACACAATTTGCAAGACAGATAGTCTTACACGTAATCAATTTAACAATCGCTCAGCTTATCTCTATAATAGTTTAAATAAACCCCTTAGCTTGCATAATCTTCAATACCACAAAGGTAAAACAACTTTAAACCATTGGCTCGGTACACCCAACTACAACAAAACAGAATCATTGTTAAATCATCTAATATAATTTTTCCTTAATCCATCTTTTCATGCAACGCACACTTTTGTTTCGTCTTCCACAAACTCACACAATTACATAGTCATCATAATATATTCATATATTTATTATTTTTACAGTATCCCAGTTTTTAAACCAATTGTGTTAGTTAGTTAGTTACCCTTGATGAAACTTTGTAAATTTAAAGAAGAACGAAGCTTTTTGAATTTTGATTTTTTTTGTCTAGTTCAGAGCCTAGGCTGTTGATTGAATGGCTAATTAATCTAGTTGGCTGCGTCACGTATATTATATATATTTAAATCCAATTCCGGAAACACGAGTTCAGTTAAAGCCAAGGCGTTGCAAAGGTCACCTCGTGATGACATTGTATTGGCACACTTTTTAAATGACGATAAAATCTCTGTTTATATTTGCAATAAAGTCAAAAAATGTAAACCTATCATTACAATCTACCTAAACTTATGACTGAGTAATTTTAAACTAACGTAATTTACACTGTTCTGTAAAAACCAACACGCATATATAAAACAATATTCTTAATCTTAATCGTAATAATAGTAACTGTAAAAAATTTGGTCCCTGTGGCAATCTTGGCATTGCATCGCTGTATTCAGATCTAAGGTCACCCGTACTACCGATAGTATTATGGTTAGAGACAGGAATTTTGAGTATTATTTCATAATTGTTTTTTCGTCCTAGAGAGTAATTAGAGCCCCTCATGACCATGTCTTTTAGAATCCCTTAAACTGCACCAAGACTTGTTATACAGTGACTTTTCGGTAGAGTATATTTTTGGTGTGGTCCGAAGTAAACAAGAAGTTATTATTTGAGAAATATTCATTTCGTAAAATTATCTTCAATACAATCAATAAACAACCATAAATAGCATGTGTAACGCAAGGTCTCATCAGTACCAATCTATTATGAAAAAGATACAACATGTAGATTTTTTCCAATATTAATAAAAATTAGTAAAAGAAAGACAATTTTCTTTCAAAAACGCAAAATAAATGATAACTATTTTTGCAGCTGATGACCCCACATAACCCCTAGTTGCGATTGTTCCACGACTTTTTGGCCACCCTGTAAACTAAAAAGGATATTTTACATAAGATGTCCAATAACACTACTTACAGTCTCTAAGGGAAGACACTTTTGTGTTAATTTTTCACTTACCACACTGATCGCCGGCTTCTTCTCTTGGCCTCTTCCTTGCCGATGAGTAGGAATGTCTGCAATGGCACGAAATAAATTGGCAACAGTTGGAGGAGGCCTTCGAGACAGAGGCTGCATCTTAGTTAAAATTGTATTTATTATCTTTATTAAATTTATGTCAACAATGTGTAGACGAATAAAGGCTTAGTAAAATTATTGTTGGGTTTTTCCAAATCACAACTTCTTTATTCGTAACACTTAGTAAGTAAGATCTGCGCGGGGACAAATGACCACTTTCGGTCACAGCGACAAATCGACTGAGAGCGTTAAAGTACGTTGGGCAGGACAGGGAACGGATAGATATTTCCTTACTCTTCGCACACAGCGTAACACAAAATGGCGTTTCTAGTTAAAATTGGCAATGTGAACTATCCATTGCATTTTCGTTACGTTACGTTCAAATAATCCAACCATAATGATGTAGAAGATCGGAGGAGACTGATCCGGAAGATCTTCTTCAATTCAACGTAGCCTTTCCTCTCTTTCTTTTCGCACACAAAATGGCGGTTTCTAGTAAAAATTGTCAATGACAATTATCACATTGTATTTTCGTTATAGTAAGCTATACATACCGGCAAACTTTTTGAGCATTAAACAAGGGGGTGGGGGAAAGTTTGCGCATTGTACACAGCGCGGGACACAAACGTCAACTGATTTACCAATCACGTCATCCACACGTCACTCTACTGTGATACCTAAAAAGCTTTCTGCGCAGGACAGGGCATTTAGTCAAGATATCTGTACTTCTGTACGGTATCTGTACTAAAAATTCACCAAATAACTTTAACATCGCAGCAGGCAAGCTGCAACTCCCGTCGTGTTCCTAGCTTGTTTTCTTCCTTAATTTGAGAAGCCTACGGGACGACAGTCATCCCTTGGACATTTTAGTGGGTTGCCGAAGGAGTATACTGTTTAAACAATTGAAGATCCTATCTCTCAAAGAGGAGATCAGGAGTCGATTCCACAGTTCCAAAATGAATGTGTTTAGTGAACCGTGACTTCTGGAGTTTTGGAATTCCGAATTCTGGAGTTGATACAACTCGTACGGTGATGACGAGGCAAGTGTTGTATCAAATCCCTAATCAATACAGGAAATTTGGGTAAATAAAGTGTGTATAGCTGTGAAAATTTATTATTTTATTAATTAACTAATAAAACAGAAACTTTTACATTGAATTTCGCTCACAGCAGTATGCTTCCGTCGTGCCTTTCAGGCGTTTGAACACCCCTGGACGGCGCAAGTCGAGTTCGGAGTTTCCGTTGCGCTAGTTGTGGGAAAACGCCCATTCCAGCCGTGCTACGCTCGCCAAAACTGTCCGAGCTGAGCTGTAAAGGCCATTATATTCTGATGAAGCAAATAAAGCTTATTATTATAAATGGCCAATTAAAGCATTAACTATTTGTGTATTAAATTGCTTTTAATGGAATTTTTAGTTTTATATAAATTCAATTTAGCAATTATATCGTTTTGCAATTTCTCATGGTTAAGTTTGTAATACGATTCATATAGAACCGGTATTATCTTTAAGGTCATTTGATGTGTTATTAAATCAGCTTTAACTTTAATCTAGGATCTTGTATGATAATTATATATTATTAAGTTATATTTATTTCCAATATATATATGTACAGTATTAACAATAATCTACATAGTAATAATGATAATTAAAAATTGATAAAGATTTATAAAGAAAATGTAAAAAGTTTGTCCCTTTGTACACTTATTGAAGCAATACTTAACAAACCTCGTGTTAGGTGGTGGAGGCATACTACTCCGGACAAGGCTTTGATCGCGTTGCTGTCTGAGGTGTCTAGTATTTGTTGGAATGATCATATTTATCTAATTTTTAGCCATAACTTATTTCCTAATACAAAATAGAAATGTGTGCGTGTACTAGTGTACACACGTAAGAAGTGAAAATTCTTTATGACCTTATTTTTTTTAAAAATGATCTACTTTATGCAACTTTACAGAATATTGTCTTTTGTTATTAAGCTTTTACACATTGAAAGAAAACACTTTAACCACCACCGTGAACACGCACGCTTTAAAGTACGCGAAACGTCGGAAAAATATTATATTATGTACAATAATTATAAGTTAATAATAAGACTAAGTTTTCCTTCAAATTTACAGAAATTAGTATAATAAAGTTAAATAAAATAAAGTTTAACAAAAGGCTTTTATCATAGACATGAGTACAAATAATACAATTATTACATATCGATAAAAAAGTTTCACTTCAAATATCTAAATATCTCATGTATTAGTGAATATCTTTTACAGTTAGTATGTATCAGGAAGCTTATCCGGTAAAGGTTTTTTTGGTTATATTTGTTACATATAAAATAACAATAATGTTTATAAATTTCATATATTTTTATCATATAGTATATAGTAAAATTATACATAAAAAAGTTGCCGTACATTAGTTTCTGATCTTACAGCAGTAATAACTCGGTAATTCTTGAAATTTCAATAATTACTTATTTATTTATACGAATATTAACTATAATTTTTGGACGGCATAATTATAAAACATTACATATTGTTACGAAGACGGGTCGACTGCAATGTTTCTAGATTTTTCCACTACTTAGAAAACTTTTCAGCAGGCTGTAATATGATTTCTGACCGTTTCAGGAGAGGGTCAATCACATATTAGAAAATTGTAATTTTCATAATGTTACCCTAGTTTTCAGGAAGCTGAAACCTTTTTTTCAGTCGGTTTCAGAACATGTGTAGTAGAGTGGTACAGTTTTCAGGAGACCCGTTTTCAGGCGTTTTCAGGCCTAGGTATACCCCTTTGATGAAGGAATATTCTAGACCAAACTTTCTAAGTGTGAGACAAGGAAAAAATGATACGATCGAGAGAGAGAGAAAATCAGAACTTTCTCGAAACTAGACTGAGCACTCTAAAACGCCGTACGAGAAGGACGGAGCAACGTGCGAAAGAGACAAAGAGTGCGGACATTCTAGAATTGTGCAATCGCTACTCAGTAGCAAGCCCGCCTAGAGAGTTAATATTGTTTAGAATTATTCCCAGAGATATATAAGCGAGCCGAAACGCGACTAGTCACCTTTTAGTTTGGAATGCGAGAGAAACACCAAAGCGATAAAGTGCGAATAAAGGGAATATAAGTGATAAAGTACAGTGTGAAGTGTGCATAAGTGAAGTAATTAGTGATTGTTTTTGTGTGTGTAATTAGTGCATCTCTGCAATTAATTTGTGCCCATAAATACCTCATTGATTTATCAAGAAATAAACCTTTGAAGAAATCTACGGCATTTTCTATCCGATCCCCTAGCTCGTAACAATATTTTACAGTTTACTGCTAAAGTATCTGTATATGTGTAGAAAAGGAATTACACAAATGACATACAATAAATAAACTACATTGCTTCAGCAATTATCGTCGAATTTTTGTGTTTTGTGAGTTTGGTTTTCCGAATACATTATAACAAAGCCGTACATTGATAATTAAAATTTGATTTAGTCGTAATTTTTCATGTTCCTGAGAAATTCTATTCACCTGTACCGCTCCGAAATGACGGTATGGTGCTCAGAGTTAGTTTCTGATATACTTCCAGACTTCTAAGCGTAATTCACGTTGGTTCATTTCACAGGTTAAATTTTTCCATGGGCTGGTAGTCTAGTAGGTTAATGCTGTTCTGAAGTCACGCTTATTCTTTGGTTTATTATTGTAGAGATTTTATATTAACTTGGTAGTCTTATAGGATGGTAATTACCTATTTTTAAAATAATGGAATCTTTCTGTTGGCCTTAAGGGCATTTACAGCTCAGCTCGGGCTGTTTTGACGAGCGTAGCTCGACCTGAATTGGCGTTTTATCCCGCGTAATGTTGCGCACCTCATACATGAGTCACCTCAAATGTCAAACGCAAAGTTGTCAAATGTCGCAACACCTCAAACACCCATTTTGTACTTCAAACTCGTTGAGGTACTACGAACGCGGGCGAGGCGCTGAATGTGATTATAGCGATGAGTCTTATGTCATGAATGAGGGAAGGGTTGAGATCAATTGTTTTGTCTTATCCTCCCATCCCATTAGGACAATGACAATAACTAAGAATCGACTCTGATGAGCAAATATGTAAATCGGTATTTGAGTGACAATGACTGTTCACTGTGACATGAGATTATTGTAATTTGTTTTGGTTTGCATAAATGACTTGACTCGTTCGTAATTCTTACTTTCGCACGGATTCTTTTTGTTATTATTTTAATTTGTTGTTTGTTGTAGTTATACGCTATTTGTCCCTTTTTTTTTAATAAATGCCTCTTTTTATGTATGTCCTCAAATGAGGTGGTACAAATGGTTTGTTTGTCCTACCCATCACTAAACTAAGGCAATTGCCTATGTTGAGCTTACTATTCTATATACTTTGTAAATGTATTGTAATATATACTTGCTAACTATTTGGTATCGCGTTTTAAATATCAATGAGGGCAACGCCATCTGTTGATGACAATAATAAACAAACAACTATTGTCATTCGTATAATACTAAAAATTTCAGGTAACTTACAACAAAGAGCTGCATGATCAGTAGCATGATCCAGCGTGGATGTTACAAATGCCAAATACATGTTTAGAAGAAGTGAAGATTTATGTTGGATTTGGTACTATCTAGTACCGGTGATCTGGTGCTATATTTTACGAATAAAACAGGGAAAATACAACTTTTTAAATCTGTTTTAATTTTATTTTAATTATTACTCTGTAGGTTAAGAATATTGCTGTATATTAAAAGCTGTATATTTGTGTGTTGGAAATAAATATCTATTGTAAGAACGGCTTCCTAGATAGACACAGATTTTTTTTCAGATCCAACGAAATGCTGATTCATCTGGCGATAGTGTTCTCACTTTTGGCGTGTAGCAAATCTCTAAGTGAAGGTATTTTATTTTTACTCATATAAATTCAAATTCAAAGTTTCATATAGTTCTGGCCAGTACAACGCTCAAAGCTCCATCATTCAGGCTTCAGAAAAGAGCTATTACTCGAGAATAAATTAACAGGCTTCGTATTACATGGATCTCAATTTTTACAGTAGACTGCGTTGCGAAACTTGGTTTTACAAGTTCTGTTTTTGATGGCATTTCTTGTATTTGCGTGAGTCCCAATTTCTTTTATCAACTTTACAGGAGACAGCTGCGCCAAAATGGACGGCTCTCCTGGAGTTTGCAAGGCGATAAACGACTGCCCATACGCAGAAGATGACTTCAGAAGGCATCTCAAGCCAATGGTAACGAAATATTTGTGATTTTTTGAAAGAATGACTCACCCAACCTGACTCTTCCATGCATAAATCTTCAAAACCATTTCTCAGAGCAGACATGCTACTGTTGACGAGTCCAGCCCCTAGAACAATGTTCTTAGAGTAGATAATCTTATATTTTTTTAATTTTTCAGACATGTGGATACACTGATTTTGATCCAGTCATATGTTGTGGAGAATCAGTTGTGGTTACCACACCTAAAATTAGGGGGAGGTCTAGGGGAAGGTGAGTCTAAGCTATATTTATCTTTGGCCAAAGATTTGATCGAAGTTGCTTAAACTGCCGGAACTGCTTAAATGGACAGGAAATACTAAAAATTTACTCCCAGTTCTCAAATCAAGGGCGCAAAAAAAAGTTCCAATACTTTCAGTCTTTTAAATCGACCAGCTTTACATAAAATGTTTGTAAACTTGCAACCTGCATCATGCTCCTCATCACGTCATTATACCAATTTATTAACCTATGGTATAACATTGGTACACGAACTTCTACGGTGTGAAGGCAAGTTCTTCCACTTGTCTCTCATCCTTGCTACCATTTTCCAATCTCCGCTATCCCTTTTCATGTTACCAGGTTTCTGGTGAGTGTCCTCTCTTTCTTTCCACTGGGACATTTCAAGTTAGCGTCTTTTTGACTTGTGCGTGTTGTTCCCACGAGAACGTAAGTGCGTGCTCCTATTTCACCATGCTTACTGCTGATAGAGGACAATTTTTATTTCCGTTTATTAGCATAGTTATTTTCTTAAAGATGTCATGGTGTAATGTTTGCAGCTTCTTACAAACATTTTGTAAAACAAAAAGAGTGCCGGAGAGTTTATTGCCAGTTCTTCTCTTACGTTCTACGCACTTGATTTGGTAACTGGCTGTAATTGTAAAATTTTGTTGACGTTCATAAGTGTACATTGTTCTACCTAAATGAATAAATGATTTTGAATTAGAATTTTGCCATGACAAACGCGGGCAATGTGTACTGGCAAATTTTTAACAGTTACACAATAATTATGTGAATTGAAACGGAAAGCGCATACTTGCTGGGAGAGATTATCACCGTTGAAACATATCCTTTTATCTTTGTATTCGACTCGCACTGTCGTCAACAAGCTCTATTTAATTGTATAATAGTTCTATAATATTTTTAGTTGAAATTTGTCCATGTATAAATAAATGAAAAAAAAGGGCATGCCTGCAAAATTCACATGTCAGAAGTGAAACTTCTTTGTAAATTAATTATTATTAAGGTAAAAGCCCCAATGGATGATCATGTACCAGTATATGATCACTCCACGTATTTGTGTATCTATATTCACACTGTTTAAACACTGTATACGTGCTAATGATAATATAAATAAATAAAAACTGCGTTTACTGCACAAGACGTTATGCGACAGAATTGCCATCTAAAGATCAAATATGTAACTAATATATATCAACCAATGGCGTGTATTTATTCTCGATCTCCCTTACTCTCTCTCAATCATTCTCACTACTCTCCCACCTCTCGCTCCACGCACTGTGCGTGATGCAACGTTCGCTCTATCTCACTCTCTCTCTCGACCTTTCTCACTTGCTTGCTACTATCCTACTCTCGTTCCATGCCTTCATACTACGTTCGCCCTTTCTCACTCTCTCAATCGCTGTCTCCCTTTTCTTGTCTTGACAAAAACGCTGCAAATCTTCGTGAAGTTTCCGTAAAAATTTTACCCTCATGCGCCTAAAGAAGTTACACTTCAATAATTCGATAATACTTGGTGGTTCAGTTGGTTTCTCGAACGGGTTTCACTGTACAATAGGAAATGTATTATTTATTTTATCATTTCATTATTGGTCACCTGAACCAATTCCAACCAATTTCAGATTCTATTAAGCTTTGGAATGTGTATAGTGTGGTCCTATGTAAATTGAGACGTCGCGTTTTTTTTTCAGAAAAACAACCACAACGGAGCAACCGAAAGAGATACAATTTTCGTTGGAATGTGAGAAAGCAGAGAGAAGAGGGACAAAAGCGTATGATAGTAAGTTTCTAGCGTTTGGTCTATTTAAGCCTAGACTTGTGTAAGCTATCGCTGAAGCTTAAAAGGAGTACTAAGAATATCCATGACCCTAAATCCCCTGCATCATGAGCACACCATACACACCATCACAAAACACAGCTATTAGGTATTAATTAGTTAAATTGAATGATTTTTTTTATTCCTTTCGTAAATGTTTGAACCTTTTTATAATGTATTCCATCTTTAGTGTTGGCCAAAAGGCTTCAACGTGCGAAGCTCATCCCTGAGGTCATAGAACCCCGGGTGTGCACCAATGAAGTGTGTGTGTCAGACACAGGACGCTAATCCACTTGCCTATTTGACAAATCATGAAACAGATACAGAAATCTAATTTCTTTTTCTAACACATATTAATATACTTATATGATATAACCAGTTCAGTGTCAAGTACTTAAATTGAACCTCAATTTCAGAATGCCTTGAATACCAAGAGAAATATGTGTACCCGTGCCGTCCAGGGCCTACCACTGGTAACATCAGGGTTGATGAGTGTTCTCGTAAACCAGAACAGCTAGTCACAGGAGGAGAAGACGCTTATGAGGGGGAGTTTCCTCATATGGTGAGTTACATTCCAAGCCTGCGATATCAGAAGTTAAGAAAAGTGTTATAACCCTTAGTCTTAGATATGCCTCATTATACCTAATAAGTAGATACCTGATACGTAGAATTTAGCGTCTTCATGGTGTTTTCTTCAGCGTATGGACGAGTGTTAAATGCTCTCATAGAAAATCCATTCAGGCACAAATCCGGGGTTTGAAACTACGAACTCAGGGATGAGAGCTGCACGCTCAAGCCAGGTCAGCACTGCTCAAAACGGCATTCAACTTTTTTTGAAGATACTTCATGCACAGTAGAAAAAGGCGCTATAATCATTGATCTTTCGAGGAAGGGAGTACTGTCCACCTTAAAGGGTGACCTCCAACTTAAAGGGGGGATGATTGACCAGTTCAACGTGACTGGATGGCCCCTTGGGAACTTGGGCCGTGGCGCCAGGTGGCAAAGATTTTAAATGGAATCCCGCTGATGGCCTTAACAACTCAGCTCAGTAGCTCGGTCATCATGGGCATTTCATGCGACTAGTGCTGGGGCGTCTCTTGCGAGACACAGATCTTGGCTTGGGCCGTTGCGGGGTGGTAATTTGCCTGAGGTGCAGGACGAAAGCTCACTGCGTGGACGAAGTACGAAGGGACCTCACCTTCCCAACTGAAGGTGGTTTTTTTACCCTAATCTGACTAGTGGCTCATCGCTGGTATTTGTAAAATTGCTGATGTCGCTACAAGTCCAAAGATTTTTATATCATATCTTCATTCGTCTTTTTCGAATGGCGTCTATAATGAAAAGAGACCTGGGGTGGAACTGATGATCCTCTTGACCTATTATCGAATTAGACGGAGCGATTTGTCAGCCCCTGACTGTTTGTGTTGTCGTAAACTTCTTTATCAACATACATAGTGCTTGACTAATAAGATGATGAATGATGAATACATGATGTATTTTTTTATAATTTCCAGGCTCTCCTGGGCTTTGGCAATAATGAAATAGTATGGATGTGTGGAGGTGTCATAATAAGCGAACGGTATGTCCTCACAGCAGGGCACTGTACGGTCAGCAGATCTCAGTAAGTAGAGTTTTTTGCTGTTTTATTAACGCATCGGATTTTAGACAAACACAGCACATTACAAACACAAGTTTATCGGCAATAGATGGCGTTGATAACAATTATCATAGTATTTTCTTTTGTTAACATAGCTTTTACACATTAAGAAAACACTTTTTAAACAGATTGAAGCTATGTATTATTATAAACTTATAATTATTTACATATATCTTTTAGACGTGGTCACGGTGACGCACGCTGTAAAACACGCGAAACGTCGGAAAAAAATTAAAATAATGTATATATTTATAAGTTTATAATAATAATACATAACTTCAATCCGTTTAAAAAGTATTTTCTTAACAATTATCATAATTTCAAATTACAAAAACTCTCTATGACTGACCTATGAAACAAGCAATTTAATAAAAAAATTAGTCATTTACTTTAACATATGACTTACAGTGCAAGAAAAGAGCGTACCAATTCCTAAAAGGCTGGCAACACATAACGCATTTTATAGTATAGGGCAATAACTATATTTTATTCTATTTATTTATTAAAGCTTACCACATACATTGTAATTAATCTACTGCATATTTTATATAATCTTGCATCTAAAATGTATGACAATACAAATAAACATAAGTGTTTCAAATAAGAAATTAAATATTACAACCACATAATACAGATACAAAGAAATAAATAAAAAAAATCATCAGCCAAACAGCGAATAAGGTTCGAGACAGGCACCTAACAATGGTTCTCTAAAACCGATCAGCCCACTAGAATACATCCAGCTCCGGATAAGCACTGTTCAATCCGTTGAAATCGCGATTAATTCGAAAAAGAGGTGCTTGGACTCTTAGGTTAGTTCTTGTAGGAGGAATTTGGAAGATATTTCTGAGTAGCCCTAGGGAATGAGTAAGGAATGACAATTTTAATACCATGTAAGAGGTAACTGCTCTGTGTATGGTTATTTAGCAGTTTATATAAGAATGTAACACCGGCTAAAGTTCTTCGATCGTACAGTGATATGATTTTAAGTCGCTGATGGTACGGCCTATGTGAAAATCCTCTGCTTATAAAAGCTAGGTGTCACGTAAAAGATGCTTTTAACCATTGCGAATGAATCGCATGTTCCAATGTTTAAAGAACTTTATTTCTCACACAAAAAAAAAATTAGAGATACACGTCCCTATCATCGTCCTAATTAAGTCCACTGGCTTAAATGTGTCTTTAATGCCCTTTTGAATTGGTTAAACGTGCTAATCTAATTCGAATTTTCGACGGTATTGGTTAAATAATTGCACACCACATACTTAATTGACTTCTTCAAACAACTGACTAAAAACTTGATTAAAAAGGTTGGCGGGTGCTAGTTATGGTGACTGGTCGTATTTGAATTCGTGTATGGGGTGATGTTAGTTATTTTTGACTATGTATTTGCGTGTTGTTCCTACGAGAATGTAAGTGCGTGCTCCTATTTCACCATGCCTCCTGCTGATGTCATGTGGAACATGGTGTGATGGTTGCAGCTCCTTTTACTTTTGCAGCTCTTAAAACTTGGCGATTAAAAACTTATTGCCAGTTCTTCTCTTCCGTTCTACGCCCTTGATTTGAGAACTGGCAGTAAATGTAAAATTAGAAGCATTTTATGTACATTTCTGTTTTTGACGTGTGTTATCTATATGAATAAATGATTTTTTTTTAATTTGAACTTTTTCTTGCCAGTTCTTTTCGCCCTTGTCTTGCAAACTGGTAGCAAATCAAAATTTAGAATCAATTTAACATCTTTTCTGTTGACGTTGATGAGCATCTTGATTATTTCAATGAAGAAAGTTATGTTAAGTTTGAGTTTGCGTACGGGTCGTCCAAAAAGTGCAGTCATCGCAGCCCATGCAAATGGGTTTTCCTTTTTAGTTGGTGCATATAAGGAAAAGTATATTAATACTTTAAACAACAGGAGGTCGTATCTATCAAGGAAGACCATCACCGGGAGTTGATTCACAATTCACTCGTTCATCAAAGAAAGTGTCTTGTCTCTCTGGCTGAGACGCCATTTTAGGCGGTATAACATCAGGAGAGCGTCCTGTTCTATAAGAAAATTTCGACCGTGTAAATGATGTTTTCAGTGGTCCTGTTAAGAAAATCCGAGTTGGTATATTAAAACGAAGTGATGCCGTGGATTCGTCTAAAGAATACAATGTGGTGGCGACCAAGCATCCAGAATACCATCCTCCGGTGAAATATCATGATATAGCATTACTACAGACTGACAGAGAGTAAGTACAGTTTACTATTTGTCTTCACGTTTTTTTTATAGAACAGGGGGCAAACGGGCAGGAGGCTTTAAAGTTAAGGGATGAAGCTGTCCATTGATACTCTTAATGCCAGAGGACTGGCGAGTACGGCTGGCCTTTTCTTGAAGGAAGTAAAATTGGTTAGGAAATGCTTTAGTGGGCAAATTGGATAGTGTGATTCCTAAGGAAGGTTTAAGTGTATAATTCATTGTGGTTTATGTAATTTAATTGAATTACGAGTATCGAAGAAAAATTGCCATAGTTGCAACGCTCTATGTTCCAATTCGACCGTGATGCTTTTGCATAATAGATTACCTTCACGTCCGGTATGAATGCGAATAACTCAAAAACTTCCTCATGGATTTTGATACAGTTTACATCATTGGATAGTGTGATTCCTTAGAAAAGTTTCAATATATAATGGTTTTAGGTTAATTGACTGAATCTAGAGCATCGAAGAGACAAGCAAGACGCGAAAAACGTGCCAATATCGATCGCAACGTCTATGTCTGCAATTCAACTAGGTCTCAATATTTGGGCTGATTTCGCCTTGGGATCATTTAAAGACTCGACATTGAATTCCATCCCTGACTACTTTAATTGCTTTATGAATTGAGATAGATAGACAGAGGTTAAGGCAGTGTTAGCCTAATGGCTTCACCGTGCGACTCTCATCCAGCAATGGAATTTCTTTCACGCATTTATAATTTGCTCGAACGGTGAAGGAGGAATCTTGCCGTAGACCCAAAACGACGGCGTGAAACAAACAGGCTGATCACCTATTTGGCTATTAGATTGACAAATCATGAAACAGCAATCTGTGGCTCTGACCTAAAAAGCTTGTAACTACTGATTTTTTTTTCAGAATAGAACTTAACAAGTACGTCGTGCCAGCGTGTCTTCATGATGGTGGCGCGTTATTCAACAACAGTGCAATCGTTACCGGTTGGGGAACGACGGTTTTTAGACATACGGATCGCACGGATGTACTCCAAAAGGTATTTTGATTATATAGTCTGTAACGAGGTAGTGAAATTCGTATTATAAGGAAAAATGGAATGGTCCAATGGTTTAAGTATTTATGTCAGCTGACATCATTCCACCGGTACCCACACCTCTCACTCCTCAATCGACAGGTCATGTCTAAGCGTTGTGATGAGTAAAGAGGCATCTAGAATGGACTATCTGTTGTCCGGTTTCTGTCCAGCGCCTATTCTTCAGTGTCTCCAAATTCTCTTCGCTTCTGCGCATTGTATGGGCGAAATAAGATTTAATGCGCTGTCAGCATATGGAGTTTTTTTTCGTACTTTTAAATAGTTAATTTTCATCTTGCAACCTATAACTTTATTCTAAATGTTTATCGAGTTCCTGTAAACCCCAGCATAACCTTATATTTCATAGCCGGGGATCGAATCGTGGGTATATATGGTTAGTTAGAAATATTTCGTCATGGCAGTTAATGTAGCCGAACGGCGGATCAAAATTCCTTAGTAGTATGAATCAATAAAAAATTTGTAATAAAATCCTGGAGTTAGGGAAGAATTATGGCGCTAACATGACCCTGCTAAGATCAGAGGTTCACGGTGTTAGGATTATCTGACAGCTATCGGGCATCATCATGATAATTAAGGGCTTCAAGAAGTCTCCGCCACTTTGAGAGGAAGCCAGAAGACAGACAGTATTCAAATCTGATGTATTCTTTTTTTCACACATACATAATATTATTCTTGTGTGCTGTTGGTGATGTAGAACAGCTACGTCATCCGTGTCAGCAGTTGGTCAATATTCAAATCTGAAAAGTGATTATATTTTCAGGCAACGGTGGAGGGATTTGGAAATGGGGAATGTGAAAAAAAGTTTAAGAATATTCGGCTAATGTCAAAAGGATTTAATTCAACAACCCAACTGTGCTATGGAGATCGAGTTTCCAACAAGGATACTTGTGAGGTACGGCTTTTTCTTATGTTACAGGAGACCAACAAGCAGGAGGCTAATCTGATCTTAAGTGATACCGCCCATGGACAGTCACATGCCAGAATGTTCGCAAGCGGGATGCTGCTCTTAGTACGCTCGTTTCTTGGACCCTAACTCAAATTCGGAAATACTTCAGTGGGCAGTTGGTTCCACATTGTGGTGGTGCGCGGCATTAACTGCCTTAAGGCTGGTGAGAGGTGATTCGGATGGTATTTTGTATTTTGCTTTGACGATGATGAAACTCAGCAGCAGGTATTCGTCCGAACAACTCTGAACCCTCTCCATAGTAAATGCGGTAGAAGATGCATTGATGGATTGAGCCGAGACAATTGTTGTATCGCAAAGGCATAACAGAAGGTTTTTTTCTATGTTAGTTTACGAACGTTTCAGCCCATGTTGTGGCACAGTGTGACACAGTGACAGATATATCTGAAGTTTTAACACGAATTGAATATAATCTAGTAAACAATATTGTCATATGGAAGAGGGACACCTAGGAAGAGGAGGAGAGGAAGAAGAGGAATTCCTTATTAATTATTTCTTATGTGTATAGAAAGATAGTCTATTGGTTGGTGCACAGCGGGGGATCGAACCTACGACTTCAGGGGTGAGAGTCGCACGCTAAAGCCACTCGGCCAACACAGCTCTGTCAATTACTGTAAAATCCTAAATTTTTCTTTTATTAATCACATGATTGTCTAAATTTGTATGTTAAAAATAGCATTATATATACTTATATTACTGCTTTATAACTAGATATTTGTTTACTGCCATTTTGGTAAAACTGGATGTTGCGACCTTCGCTTCTATATGACTCAAATGTAAACCCCTAATAATGTTAAACTTTGAACCTTACTCTTTGCCGTTGATCAACTGCCAACTTTTCAAAATATCCTTGGATATAACCTGGAACCAGTCATGATCGAAGATAACCTGCGTTGTTAAAATGAAATTACTTTCACCATTAAAAATAAACGCCTATTTTTAATGATGCAGAGGCATTGTTAGAAATGCGTCCAGTTGTTGAATATTGTGTTAAATGACAATTTTAAAAAACGACTTACACTGAGCATTGACTTGTTTAAGTTAACGCGGAAGCTTAAAATATTTAAAGAAATTACATAACGCCTAACGTCACACCCTCATGTACATAGCTTCACGTATGCACACTCAGCATCACACAACACAGCCAAATTAAGTATTACTTAGTTAAATTGAAGAATTTTTATTGATTTTTGCATTTCGTAAATTTTTGGATATTTCTATATATGTACTCCATCTTTGGCTATATCTTTAGTTATATCTTTTATTGCTGGTTTGCGAGTGACGTACTAGATCTTATTTATGCCATTTTAGAGATTTCTAAGTTCATGTCAGATATGTTTTGCCTAGTACTCGACCTCTGACGGAGTCTCCTCCAAATTCTTCAACTTCTCCCTGTTCCTTGCGACAATTTTCCATTTTTTTCCCGCTAAACTTTTCATTTCGTCTTCCCTTGTTTTTGGTGGGCATCCTCTCTTTTTTCTTCCCACTGGGCCATCCCAATAAAGGGTCTTTTTGACCCATCTGCCTTCACAAATGCCGCCAATGTGACGTTCCGAAATATACATTTTTAATTTCAGGGAGACAGCGGTGGACCCCTGCAAGTGAACCATCCAACTGTCCGCTGTATGTACTGGGTGATTGGGATCACCTCCTGGGGCAAATGGTGCGGTATAGCTGGTGAACCAGGCATTTATACTCGGGTGGAACATTACGTACCCTGGATCGAGGAAATTGTTTGGCCTTAGATACATTCATTATGTATTATACTGTTAGGGACTATGTTATATGTTGTCAGTAAAAAGTAAACTGTTTATCGACGATTTTGTATATAATTTTGAAATAAAAAAAAATTCAATAGCAATAGCTTTTTAGTTCTGGCCCTCAGATCTGTTTCATTTGTGAAAAGGCAAGTGATCAGCCTGACACACGCCACACTTTTTGAATCTAATGCAAGTCGGTTTCCTCATGTTTTCCGTTCGTTCGTTCTTTACGCGAAGGAAGGAACATGGTGCACAGCAGGGGTTCTACCACCTCAGTGATGACAATCGCATGCCGAAGTCATCCTTGGCACTGACTCATGGCGATCGCACTATACAAACAAAATCAGTATCAATGCCGGAGCTGGAAGATAGCAAGGTGCCTGTATTAATTTCAGATTAGGCAACCTTACCAACCCTATTAAAAAAATTCGTCATTATACATTTGTTTTGCTTTCAAAGGAAGCTCTCATTGAATCTGTGAATAATAGAGACTTGCTTGGGTTTGATTTTTCTTTGATAGCGCCATTTCTGGATCAGTTATAAAACTATTTAGATGAATATAGATGCATAAATCTTTGTATATAATTTTATGTTTATTGATTTTTGTTATAGTATAATATAATTTAAAATATAGTTTGATAAATACCAATAGGACAATAATGCTTGGCAACATTTTTCATTGAAAATCTCAGCTTTCAGTGCCGTTTAGAGCCTTTCACCGCCATCTGTTGATCAGTTATGGAACTATTTTTCAATTTTATTTTATGCCACAAATATAATATTTTATTTATACTTGTTAATTATAAGAATTTTCGGAGTGACAATCATTTTATGAAAATAAAATAAACATTTAGAATGAAGCTACTTGTTTTTTATTTAAAAATAAAAATTTGTGCCTGTACTAGTGTACACACATAAGAAGTGAAACTTCTTTATGATCTCATTAAAAAAAAATTATCTACTATATAGTCCGGTCAATTTAGACACAAAAATAGTAGACTAATAACAAAAATTCCCGAAAAGTCAAAAATTGGTGGAGAGCTGGGGTTTACAATTATAAATAAAGTTTTAAAAATCCTTTTCGAAAAAATTTCTCGAAAACGGTAAGTTTTATCAAAAAACGTTTCAAGCCAAAGTTTATATCTTAAATTCTCTACAAAAAATGTCTATATCATCTTTTCTCTTCCATTGCTGAGATATAGCGAATCTAAAAGTCACATTATATATGATATGCACACATCTGCATGCCACCTGTGAGGTAGTGTCCTCGGCGCGTTTTTTTTACCGTTGTTTTTCCGTATAGGTCATGACAATTTTTGGATAGTTTAAGGAAACATGCCCGTTAAGTTCTAGAACTTAGAGTAATAATAATAACGTAACATCTAGACCTTATTATTAATATTGATTATTAGGTTAACTATTGTTTTTATTTCTTTACAGATTTTAATCTGATTCATACTCTTGAAAGTCTACTTCAACAGTCATGTCTTCTTCAATTTCCTCTTCTTCCTCATCCTCTTGCAGGATGTTCATAAATTGTTCAAGTGTGGCTGAGTCATTGGTATCTTCATTAATATCACAGGAATCTTACTCTATTGTACTCAACTGAACATTTGAGCAAGACTGATCTGGCAATTGGTACACGCTCCAGAACACGGTAACCCGACTTATACAGCCACATTTGGCACTGCAACCTTGTTTGCATTTGCAAAAGATAGTGTTGAGGAGTAGGTGGGAGTAAAGTTTCAATCGGTTCTAGAGGTTTTTCTATCAATTTCCAACCCGTCTTTTGGGTTCAGTTGATTGCCCAGCCATGTTTGAATACTCGATGCAAGTGGTGAATATCAGACGCCGATGTTGGAGAAAGACACGATAGTTGTACATGTTTCGCGTATTTTTTACAACAGTTAGGTATCGGTATTCATCAATGCTAGTATTTTTTTGGAGCTCCATAAACCGTAAGAAGAAAGCCAATTAATTCCGTAATTATTGTTTGAGGAGTGGAATCAATTTCTATAAATACTTTAGCGCAGTCGCTCAAATCTTTTTTTTCGAGTATACGTTTTACCCCATCTGTACATAGCTGACTAGATGTCAAAGCCGGTTAATAAAATAAAATAAAATATAGTTTTGGCATTTGGGATAAAAAGATAAACTTTGTGAAGAATATATTTCTGTACGCTGTTGAGCCCGTTTAGGTTTCAGAAAATAAATAATTGTATCCATTGAAGTCCTTGCAGTGAGTAGTACAAACAAATCAACATCTTCACCAACTACAATTGTTGTGTTTGTTGCATTAAATTTTTCTATTGCTGTTTCAATTATGAGGACATCTGCATCATTTGGAGTTTGATTCACTGCAATATTCGCAGCCGTTAATTTGTCACTCAACATGGAAATGAAACGAGATTTATTATTAATGTTAGCGAAAGTTTTTTGTCGTTTCGCTGGAACTGTCATAAATTCATCAAAGATAATCTCGGAGCACGTTGATGTTTTTGCAGTTCGAAGACGTTGTCCTGCAGCTTTAATATTCTTTTTCTCACTTTCTTCATTGGCTTCGCTGCCACAAAATAAACTGCATTTTTTAAAACAATAATTTGAATCTCTTACTCGCGTTCTAGTACGAGGTGGACTTTTTTTGAAGTACTAGCCTGTTCTTCCTCACGTTGTCTTTTTACAGTAGCGATTGAAGCTTTCCGGATGTATGATTTTCTGCAAACCACGTGTATTGTAATGGATTGAGTTCTAAAATACTCTGTAAACTCATCACCTCTCGATTAAAGTTGGAGCTCTACGATCAACCACAACTGTTTCCTCTTCAGTTAAAAGTTTATTGCAAATAAAGCAAAACTGACCAGATGATTTCCTAAGCCAGGTGGGTATAGGGGATTCAGTTAGAAACTCTCTTTTGAATAAATGTTTTCAGAATAAAAAATAAAAGAGACACGAAGAGATGAGACGCGGATACTTTGTCTATACGCCATTCATGACTGAGCGTTTTTCAAGTCAATTTTGCCACCGCCATGTGGAACCAGCTGCCTACTGAAGTATTTCCGAACCAATTCGACTTAGGGTCCTTGAAGATAAGAGCGTGCCAATTCTTAAAAGACCGGCAACGCACTCGCAAGCCCACTGTCATTGAGAGTGTCCATGGGCGGCATCACTTAACACCAGGTGAGCCTCCTGCCCGTTTGCCCCGTTTTATATAAAAAAATTATTATATATAAAAGTGGCTTATATGTGCATATCATGTATAATGTGAAGCACCGCGATATCTCAGAAATGGTAAATAATACAAATTTTGTAGAAAATTTTAAGATCTATAACTTTGACTTGAAACGTCTTTTGATAAAACTTACTGTTTTCGAGAAAAAATAAAAAAAAACCTCAAATTTTGACCTTTGACCCCGAATAACTTTTGTAGCTCACATAGTATCGATGGGAATGGGTTAAAACTTTATTTTTAATGGTGAACCCCAGCTCTCCACCAATTTTTGGCTTTCCGTTGACCGGACCATATATGATATACAGAAATTGGTTAAATAAAGTTATATAAGATAAAGTTAACAAAAGGCTTTTATTATCATATGAATACAAATAATACAATTATTTCATTTTACCTTATTACTAATAAGATTATTGTTATCGTTATTATATATTTTTGTTATTAATGGCTTCGAATCAATCGTGCTAAGGACAAGAAAAAGATGGCGCTTAACCTTTTTTTCCAGCGCCGATGAAGAAGTTTCAATTCAATAATTATATTATTTTAATCAAACATTTTACAAGACACCTATAAAACAAGTGTTGGGCCGAATTAAAAATCACAAATATGCTGCAAAAACAGTATTTTTTACATTATATATTGGAACCAAAGAACAGGGGTTCCACCACCTTTACACCGCATTTCTGTCACACCAGGTAAGTTCCGCTCACTCTTCAGGCATTTGACTCCGCGACGGTGCAAGTCTAGTTCCGAGTCTCGCAGGAGACGTCCAAAACAGCTCGACCTGAGCTGTAAAAAAAATCCGAAAAGCAACACCGGTATAATACAATATTCTGAAGAAGAAAATAAAATTGTCAATCAAGCATATAATTTACTTTGTATGGATTAAATTGCTTTAAAATGAATTTTTAGTTTTACATAAATTCAATTTAGCAAGTTTATTGTTTGGCAATTTCTCATGGTTTAAGTTTGTGATATGTCTTTAGGTGTGCATGTGTGCTGCCACTTGGTTTAGGAGTGTTAAGGAAATTAAACATAATCGATAACTAATATTTTATTGCGCTATACAAAACGAGTATACAATTACAATTCATACAGATGCGATAAGGTCATTTGATCTGCTATCATCCTTAACTTTACACGATCTAGTAGTGATATAATATATTATAAAGTTTTATTTATTTCAAACACACAAACGTACAGTATTAACAATATTCTTAACAGTAATAATAATAATTATAAATGGGTAAAGAGATATAAAAACAAATTTAAAAAGTTTGGTCCCTGTGTACCTTTAACGTTGGCATATCCTCGCTGTATTGCGATACATATTAAAGCAATGTCAAATAATTTCTTAATGTAGATTTTTAATGGAGTCTGTTGCCCTAACAGCTCAGCTCTAGTCGTTCTGCTGACCACGGCTCGGCCGGAAAGACCAAGCGCGAACTGAAGTGAGTGGAGTACGCAATGAAAAATCTGGCCTGACAATGCTTTACCGCAAATTTGTCATTAATCTGCCATTGCTATTTTTATTGGATCTCCAGATTCGTTAAGATATATCAGGGGCTCCAACAGGTGTTTTTTTGTCGGGAAGGGGTAATAACTCATAGTTTTACGCACCCCCAACGGCTGGTGGGCACGCCTTGTCGAAGCGGCTTCATTCATAGTGTTATGGGAGCTCCAGGTCGTGGTAGAGATCGACGTTCCATAGGTAGAAGGGCACACCAGCCCCGATTCTCATTAATCCTGACTGAAGCGCTTGTAGGCGGTGGAAATTCTAGGGGGCACAATGCACGAAGACTAGGCCAGCGAAGGTAGTAGGTACTAGGTAATGCATGGTCGGATACAACTTCATATCATTATCTGATGATCTTGTTGCAACTTCTCTCGCAAGGGGGGTATTTAGGTCCGTGAAATGGTGTCTTTTTAGGGTGGTACGGGGAAGGGCTAACCTTGATGAGGGATGCAGCGCGCAGCCAATGTCCTGGTGTGTTGACGTACGGACTTGGTTCTGGGGTCTTTTAAGTATAATGTCTTAATTGACTTAAAGTCCTGTGTACCCTACATTGGGTAAAGGCGTAAAGGAGGATTTGTGCGGGAGGGTCATGTGGACTCGCTATTGAGCATAGCCACTAAAACTCTAACGCACCACCAACAATTGCCTTAGGCGGGATGCGGTAACAGCTGAGCCTTATCCGCTTTCCGACATGCGATGTGGTGGTTGCGTCCACCTCGCCCGCGGAGAGGTGGACGCAATGTGGATGACCTCTCCAATTGTTGCATTGGTTGAGGTCTCCCTTCGTGGGTAAAGTTATTAAGAGTCCTAAGACAAGTGTAATTATTAATTAGTTGTTTCTCCGAGGGAATTGGTACGGCATAAGTTAAAGGAATTAAATATTATGACACTATCTGATCAATATATTCTTGAAGCCTTGTTGTATGGGAGGGACCACATCCACAAAAGGATATAAACGATTTTAAAACAAATGGTGACTTTCACTAGACTAATACGCGAAATAGAACTAATTTGAGTGTACGACCAACCAGGCAGAAGATGAACCACTGCTTATATGGAAATTGTATTCGTTGTTACAACAAACTCCCAAAGTAAATTAGAAAATTATCACTGAGTAAATTCAAAACTCTCGTAAAACGTAAATTAATCAATAAAGCTTTTTATGAATATAGAACTGAAAATTCCAAGTAACCTACAACAAAGAGCTGCATTATACCAGCGTGGATGATGTAAATGCCAAATACATGTTAAGAAGTAAGAATTTAATTCTTCTGTGAAGTAAGTATAACGTAACGCCTCGTTTCGTCTGCTGAAAATAAAACTCCATGCCTCCACCGGCGGGCGGGGGTGAAAACCGCTTCGTGATTTCTTAGCCAAAGGGAGAATCCTTGACCAGTCTGGCCTGAAGGCCCCAGTCACCTTGTTATTCGTAATTGGAATAACTGTGATTCAGGGTTTCGTTGTCCTAATTTGTACCCGAAGATTACAGCTACACTCCTGTATGTCAAAAACATTTCGGATTTGACACATAGAAGTAGTACAGAGCTACGTTTCGACTTATCGTTCACAAGAGACGTTAATTAATAAAATATCTTTCAGTTAAATTGTTACAATAAAAGCGCCTGATAATAATTATTAGCAAAGTCACTCGTCTAATTTTGATATAGGATTTCCATTGATCATTGTTTTCGTATCGCTCGCGTGTGCAAGAGCAGTCCACTGGCCGTATAATAAATAAATTAAATTTGTTTTTTCGGTAAGTTTATTTATATAATATGTAATAATATTTTAATTTGATCTAAGACTAAAACTCCTGAAGTATTTAAAAATTATTTTATTAATATAGCTAGTTGGATAAGCTACATAATTAAGACCATCTTTGGTTGATCGCCTCTCGATCGATATATATATGTAGAACCTACGGGATTGATTGGAAAATTAATTTTTGAAGTGATAATTCTTTACCGGCGTTGTAAAAAAATTACCGTCGCATTTTTCGGTTAATCGTCGCATTATTCCGTTACGCATCACATTTTCCCGTTACGCGCCATCTTTTTCTTGTTCCTACAACGGTTGATTCGAAGCCATTAATAAAAAAATACATAATAATGATAACAATGATAGTAATAAATTTATTACAATTAATGAAATTCTTTAATAATCTTAGTAGTAATAAGGCCAAATGAAATAATTATTTGTATTCATGTCCATGATAATAAAAGCCTTTTGTTTAACTATATCTAAATTAACTTTATTTAACAATTTCTGTAAAGTTACATATAGTAGATAATTTTTCGAAAAATAACGTCATAAAGAAGATTCACTTCTTACGTGTGTACACTAGTATACGAACACTTTTTTTTTTGTTTTACATTTATTGAGGACTTTTTTCAGCCTAGGTGTAGGACAAAGATAAAATGTTTTGTAATTGATATGTCGCAGCCAACTAGCTTACTTAGCCTTTCACTCAACAGTTAATTCAATTCAAATTCAAAATTCATTTATTCATATAGGTAACAAAATGTACATATATTAGTAGGGGAGCCCAAGAGGGGATTTCAGGATTTACCACAGCGTGACAGATTAACATACAGGGGTATACCTTGTACCCAGTGAAATGCCTCTATGGCCGCCCGTCAATGATAAAGGCTCAGATAAGTAGAAAAAATAATAATCAGCAATGCTCGGGCGCGTCAGATTTATGTGAGTTAATTACACGCTAAAAAGTGTATATTTCACAAATCTGATAAATTGCAAGTGACGTATAGATAGGAGAGCTGCAAAATTGTAAGCGAGCGACCATATATTATATATATTTGAAGTGAAACATTATATATATTGGTTGGAAAAAAAATTAACCGTCACATTTTTCCGTTTCGCGCCATTATTTTCTTGTCCACGCCATCTTGGCAGGGGCCACGGTTGATTCGAAAAGCTTTGAAGCCATTAATAACAATAATAATTCTATTACAATAAATGAAATTCTGTAAAAACTCAATCTAATGGTTGAAAGATATTTAATAAACCGTATGCATAACAATCCAATAGTGATTTATTGCATTTTAACTGTGACGTTAATTGTAAATATTTTATTTTTATTTTAAAGAGCACTTGTTATATATTGTGATAGTTCTCACATAATGTAGTATGTAACTAAATGAGAATGAATAAGATATCTTTGTTTTAATTTGCTTCCATTGAAAGTAAAAGAAAAATTTAAAAAAAAACAATATTCAACTGGCAATAATTGTGAGTGATTTGAATTGGCGTAACGCAACTATAGTTTATTACGTTTCGTTCTTTTTAATTTGTATATTTGCCTCTGCGGAATAAAAAATATTGTAGTGTCGTTAATATAAACAACCAGATGTTTCATAATTTATTAATATAATAAATAAGTATTGAAGCATTTTTTAATTTGCATTATAAACATTAAAATAAAAAAAAGTGTTTATAATAAAAACAATACATACATACCCTCTTGAAATGAGTCCGATCTAGTTTCATTCACAAAAAACGCACTACACAACTACAGTAATAATTTAAAAGCATAATTTCTATTTATAACTAAATATAATACTGCAATATTAATTAAATATAACGTGAAAATTATCCAATATAAATAACATTACGTTGCGGTAATCCTGAAGTTAGTTTTTAGAGACTGAACTTCACAAACAACAAATCTTGCAACTAATCAATAAACTGGATCCGAAATAGCAGGAAGCAGGATCAAGTTGTCAAACTGTGTTGTGCAGTATGAACTAAAATTATTTAAAATTGCTTGATCGATGGCAGGTTCAATCCGATTTCTTTTGCGAAATGGTTTCACGTAAATGCAGCGCTTTGGAATCCTAGCTATCGTGAAACTAGGCGCGAGAAACAAAAGCGCAAACAAGAGCTTCGTTCGATTGCAAATGTATTAAGTCCTTACATATGAAATTGGCGTTTTGTCGTACTGGCACTTTGACCTCAAATACCTCCTCTTTGGTTAGGAATTTCAAATTCAAATTTGTACAGCTATTTACTCATGTATTTGTGCTTCGATGACCGTCATTCATTTGTTTTTTCTTCTGTTTTTTCTGTTTGCGTCACTTATTTTACAAAATGGAAAACTTAAATTATCGCGTTATTTACGAGTACGAGTTCCTCCGTGGCACTAGTGCTGCGAAAACGACTCGAAGGGTGAATGATGTGTATGGCGGTCATGTTGTAAAATAAAACACAGTTCGTTTTTGGTTCCAAAGTTTTCTTTTTGGAAATTTCGACCTGCAGAACAAGCCCCGTGGACGGCCTGAGACCCAAGTTGATAATGAAGTATTGAAGGCTATTGTGGAAGCGGATCCATCGCAAACCACGTCCAAGTTAGTTGCAGGCTGCGGTGTTAGTGATAAAAGTGTTTTAATTCACTTGAAGCAAATTGGAAAGATTAAAAAGCTTGAAAGGTGGGTACCTCACGAATTGACTGAAGCAAACAGGCAAACGCGCGTCGACTGCGTTACATTACTGAACCGGCACAATAATGAAGGTATTTTAAACCGAATCATTACCTGTAATGAAAAATAGATTCTTTACGATAATCGGAAGCGCTCAGCGCAATGGTTGGATTCTGGCCAGCCAGCCAAATCCTACCCCAAGCGAAAATTAACCCCAAAAAAGTTACTTGTAAGCATTTGGTGGACTAGTGCCGGTATTGTTCATTGCAGTTTTCTCAAATCTGGCCAGACTATTACGGCTGATGTCTATTGTCAGCAATTGCAAACCATGATGGAAAAGCTAGCGGCTAAACAACCTAGGCTGGTCAATCGCTCCACGCCACTGATACTTCACGACAACGCTAGACCACACACTGCACAACAGACGGCTACCAAATTAGAAGAGCTTCAATTGGAATGTCTAAGACATCCTCCGTACTCCTCGGACCTTGCTCCAACAGATTACCATTTTTTTCGAAATTTGGACAACTTCTTGCAAGGGACAAAATTTAACTCTGATGGGGCAGTCCAAATCGCCTTCACAGATTTTATTGATTCCCGTCCGACTGTTTTTTTTTAGTAAAGGGATCAATGAACTACCTATGAGATGGCAAAAGTGCATAGAAAACAATGGTTCATACTTTGATTAATTAAATATATTATATTTAAAAATATTCGACTTTTTGTTCCTCCCATACAAAACGCCAATTTCATATGTAAGGACCTAATATTTAGAATATCGGTTTTCGAAAGAAAATACAGCATCTGAGGACGCAATATAACAGAGAATTAGCTCAAGAGACTAGCCCGTTTTCAAGATCCAAATGATAGATACGTTTAAAATTTGTATGCCTTTGATTACTTACACTTTTTAAATAAGCCATGAAGACATGTTCATTCGGTAAGTTGTATTCTTATAACAAAAATGTGTGGTGTGTACTAGTGTACACACGTAAGAAGTGAAACTTTTTTATGACCTTCTTATTTTTTCGATGAACTAATCAATTTACTCAATAAAATATCATTATTTTGATCGTAGATAACTGAAAAACTCTTACCTGCTGATTGTATTAACGCTTCTTTTCGGGTTCCATACACTTTTTCACGCTCTGCGTCCAATTGTTACGATTTTGATGAGTTTCATTCCCCAAACATGGCTTGTTGTAGTGATTGATTTTTTTCGACGCCAATAAAGAAGCTTCACTTCAAAAAGTCTATTCAAAACAAATAACTAATTGGCTTAAATCGTAATTAAGTTAATGTAATTATTAATAGTTTACTTAAGATATATGCCCAATTGCCCAATTTAGGAAGGCGACATTGGAGACACGTTTATCTCCTATTAATTTTAAGGATATTTATACATTTAACAATACATCAACTGATAATGCAATATCACCGGATTTAATTAAAAATTATGCCTTATTACCACCACCAAAAATGGCAAGAACTGATAATATATTGGATTCCGACTTAGTTTACTCATCAACAGCAAAGAGAGATGAATTTTCTGTATTTGGTGAATACGAAGAAGAAGCCTATTACTTGCAAAAAAGACGGTTACAAGACGTAATATTTGACGTTAAAATGAATATGCTTAGTGAATTTGGTCTGAAACGTCTTAGTAGTAATAAGGTAAACTAAAATAATTGTATTATTTGTATTGATGTCTATGATAATGAAGGCCTTTTGTTAAACTTTATCTAACCAATTTCAGTAAATTTGCACATAGTAGATCATTTTTCTAAAAATAACGTCTTAAAGTAGTTTCACGTGTGTACACGCACACATTTTTATTTTGAAGAAAATAATTCAAGGATGAAGAAAAATATAGAATTTGATTTCCACAAGCCGAATTATGAAAAATCCTCGATAAAGTTTAATACTTGCTTGCGGCTATATTAGTTTAAAAGTATTCACTATGAGTAACACAC
The DNA here is from genome assembly GCF_905147105.1 of Pieris brassicae. Lineage (NCBI taxonomy): Eukaryota > Metazoa > Arthropoda > Insecta > Lepidoptera > Pieridae > Pieris > Pieris brassicae. The sequence goes on along the minus strand of NC_059678.1, from coordinate 5,168,785 downwards.
AAAGTGTGTATTTTGTGGTAAAACTACTTTATAAAAATCAATAAAAAATGTGTGTGTGTGTGTCAGCTACGACTAGGGAATGCAATCTCGAGATCCCGTGTAATTTTTCGGGATCAATCCCGAAGCATAATATGACGAGATTGACGGGATTGGGCTGCAATGGTCAGCGATTCTACACACATCCGCTCGGGACGCTTCACGCGACATTGAACAATACATAGGGTACATTGCATTGGACATTAGATGCCGGTTAGCAGATAGCACTCTTGATACACTTTAGAAGATACTGTTTTTTTAGAAGTTACTTTCAAAATCACCAATTTTAATCTCCTTGAGCTATACCTACTTTTGTTTTGATTATGTTCATGTAATTAAAATTGTTAGTTGTTTAGTTGGTAATATTAAAGGATAAAGGCTGTCTTTCAAATAATATTTTATTTACATATATACACTATCACAAACATGCAGTTTTCATCGTATTCAGTCATGTGAAATATTTTTTTTAAACTATACGAGATCCCGAAAATTTCGGGATCTCGCCGGATTGATATTTCTAATCCCGCGGGATCTCGAATTCACGATCTCGGGGGATTGCATTCCCTAGCTACGACGCACAATTGGAGTTTACTCCTTACTAACGATAATTATGATATATATCGAATAGAAAAAAAGGCTAAATGAACGCATCTGCTAAAATGATAAGAGAAACAAACATATATCTTTAATTATTCGGATTATTTATATTACTTCAATAAAGCGTATTACATAAAGTATGTTACAAAACAATATAAATAATAATAATTGTGTTCAATTTATACAAATCCAATTTTAGAGAGAGAATGAGTTCAATCCTACAGATATATATGTTTGTCTCTTTCTACGTAACGCCTCAACTTTTCGTGTTACACTTGATTTTACTCCTCATAAAATTTCCGTACCGGGCCTTTTTAACTCAAATCGTTTCTTAAGGAGTAAACTCCAAAAATGTATTTTAGAACATCGTCGAAGTAAACTTTTTCCAGTTAATGATTTCTTAAAATTATTATATGATAAACACAAGTTCTACATGAACAACAAACACTTTTTGCTATTTTCTGAGCTTATTAATTAATTAAGTTTCAATTAGATTTCAAATATATATATTTTTAATTATCAGATTAGGCAAACCCCTCCAGATTATCGTCAAATTATAAGACATCACGTCTAGGATACAAAAATGAAATGTATATATCTGACGCGCTTGAGTATTTTAAAATGGCGTTTTTTTTTGCACATTCTAAACGTTAGATTAGATGGGATCGTTTTTTTTAGGTTCACATAACATCCTCTTAGAAAATCTGACGCGCTCGATGAAATGTTTTTTCTCATTTTCAACACTTACCTACGACCACCCCGACCATGCAAACGATCAAATACGTTTTTTACATATATATGAAAGTCTATAGCCCACCGATGAAAAGGTATACATTATATAACATTTTTCTCTTATTCGAGCGATTTAATTTTCAAAAAAATATTTCATCTTTTTGATTTCTGTCTGTCTGATTATCCTATGGTACGAATGGGCTTAGCATTAACCAGCCAGTTTTACTAGTAAATGTTACGATGAAACCTGTGTCTGTATAAATGCGGTAAAGTCAAAAACGACTGCATAACGGATTTTTGTATAGTTTTCACTATTCGATAGCGTGATTCCTGAGGAATATTTACAAAAGAAATTTAACATTGTCATTTCATGGTTCCTACGTTAAAAGTTAACTGGCACATGGACACACTCGACTTAGGGTCCTTCAAGGAAAGAGTATTCTTGAAAGGCCGGCAATGCGAGCTTTCTGGTAATGTCAGTGCCCATGACGTATCACTTAACATCAGAGCCTCCTGCCCGTTTGCCTCCTGTAAAAAAAGGGATCAAGCTTTTAAATTTGTTGAATTATTGTTAAGAATATTGTAAAAGCTGTATATTTGTGTGTTGGAAATAAATATCTATTGTAAGAACGGCTTCCTAGATAGACACAGTTTTTTTTTCAGATCCAACGAAATGCTGATTCATCTGGCGATAGTGTTCTCACTTTTGGCGTGTGCCAAATCTCTAAGTGAAGGTAATTTATTCTTACTCATAAAAAATCAAATTTAGTTTGATATAGTTCAGGCCAGTACAACGCTCAAAGCTCCATCTTTAGTGTGGGCTTCAGAAGACAGCATGAGCTAGTACTCTAGAATACATTAAAAGTCTTCGTATTACATGGATCTCAATTTTTACGGTAAATGAACTGCGTTGCAAGACTTGGTTTTACAAGTTATGTTTTTGATGGAATTTCTTGTATTTGCTTGCGTCCCAATTTCTTTTATCAACCTTACAGGAGACAGCTGCGCCATTATGGATGGCTCTCCTGGAGTTTGCAAGGCGATAAACGACTGCTCATACGCAGAAGATGACTTCAGAAAGCATCTCAAGCCAATGGTAAGGGTGCTAAAGAAATATTTTTTTTATTTTGTAAGAATTGTTTGTTCCAATGCAGTATTTAAAATTGACTACATAGTAATAATAAAAAAATAAACGAGTTTTAAAATTGGTCGCTGTGTGAGACCTTTAACCGATACTTATTCGTTAAAGAAAGCACCAGCTCTAGGGTCCCCAGTACTATCTACCTGGCGCCAACTGAAATGTTTAAGTAGCGCCTCCACTCGAACACTCTAGAGAGTTTGGAGTAGACTCCAAAGGTAACAAAATCAAAGTTGTTATTTTCTGCCTGCTTTGCGTCTGGCCCAGTTTTTTTGCTTGTCCGAGGCGTACTCCTCAAAATAGGATTTAGTTTCCGCAATTACCTGTTTATCAGCGCAAAATTTCGTAGAGAGCTTTCTCGTGAGGTCTCAGAACAGGAAAAGCTTGCTGATGGCCAAGGCTGGAGACGGTGAATGCGGAATTCATGGAATTTTGCCATTGATTTGTGACAAGGAACACCATGAACATCTGGTTATATATCCAAAAAACCATCCAGGATATGTCCAACACGTTCCTTTAATAAAGGGCTCAGTTTTATTGACAGCTAAAACAGCCGAGCCTGACTCTTCCACGACACACAACCTGACGCTTCCACGCATAAATATTCAAAACCATTTCTCAGGGCAGACGTCTGTCGTCTGTCAACTTGACCGGCTCCTAGTGCAACACTGCTCAAAGAGTTGAGAATCCAATATAATTTGATTTTTTCAGAAATGCGGCCACAGTGAATTTGATCCATTCATATGCTGTGATTCCCCAAGTGAATCCCCACTTGGGGTTACCACACCTAAAATTAGGGGAAGGTGAGTCAAAGCGATGGATAATTATCTTTGGTCAAAGATTTGACGGATCTTGCCAAAATTACTGACAAGGCCGTAAGAAGAGAAGAACTGGCTATACTTTCACTCTTTTAAATTGCCAAGGTTTACACAGAATGTTTGTAACCCTGCAACCTACATCATGCTCCTCATCACGTCATTATACCCATATTCTAATGCGGTTCTGTTTTCTATACAAACATTTGTAGAAATACAGTGAAACTTGGTTAATAACTCAAGAGACAAAGGATTTTGAACCATTTCAAGAGTTGTACCACGCAGTTTTTGTTCATATAAAAATTGTAAATTATGCATTTACAAGAAAATATGACATCATAAATTCTACACGCAAACACTTCAATTATATTAAAACACTAGCAGCCTGTCCCGGCTGAGTAAGGATGGAAATTTTTATAAAAAAAATTGTAGAAATTGATATGTTATTTATAATTGTGGAAGATTTTTTTTTCTATCATGAATCGTATTCGCATATTTTATAGGCATTTTTTACACCTTGAGTAACATTATTGTAGTTTTAGTAGGTTACCTTATTTCTTGCTAGCCTATATCAGTGAGAATGTAGCATTCAAACGATAAAATAATTTTTTAAATCGGTCCAGTAGTTTTTGAGCAAATTCGTTACAAACATACTTAAATACAAATTTTTCCTCTTTATTATATTAAGTACATGTCGAAGTATTGCCTTCTTCAATACCCTCCTTAGTGGGTTTACTGGGCGTCATGTGGGGTTCAAGGCACCGATGTCACATTTAACCACAATCTACTCAACCACAAATCACACATTCTCGGTCCAACGTCTCATCTTAAAACCCGAACGCGCTGTCAGAAGTCAAGATGGCGCCTCAACCCCACTTGAGGCACCAGCCCTTTTCTGTTTGGTACGACCCATACGAACAATAGTCGTACATTTATTCGTTATGTTTTTATTTTAAACTGGGTAACAATTCAAATAATAACAAGACAAACCAAATCATATTAAATAAAAAAAATGTTTAAAACAAAATCTCAATGATAAGAAAAAGTAACAATAAAATACAACGTTCAAAGACTCGATTAGATTATTTCCTGATAATCGCAGCATTCCTTGACAAGCAAGGGTAAAAATTTAGCAAGCAACCACAAAATAAAAAAATGTTTGCGTGTACTAGTAAGTTAAATTTCTTTATGATTACCTTATAAAATTATAAACCTTATTTTTCGAACCTACTATATGCAACTTTACAGAAATTTGTTAAATAAAGTTAAATTAGATAAAGTTAGAGACATGAATACAAATAATACAATTATTTTATCTTATTACTATTAAGATTATTACAGAATTTCACTAATTGTAATAGAATTATTACTGTCATTGTTATTGTTAATATATTTTTTGTTATTAATGGCTTCGAATCAATTGTGGTAGGAACAAGAAAAAGATGGCGCGTAATGGAAAAATGTGACGCGTAACCGAAATATATGACGGTAATTTATTTTCCAACGCCGATAAAGTAGTTTCACTTCAATAAATAATAATTAAAACTGAATAGAAACGCAATCCTCCAACCCTGGTCTGGAATAAGTATGCCTTTAATAAAACTGCAAATTTTATTGCATGGCGTTCTAATACTTTAGCAAAAGTGTTTAGAATACAAATTGGCCTATTGTCTCATCCGTTAGATTTGTCTCCAGAATTATGCACTGGTATTATATATGCTGTTTTCCATTCATCAGGAAAGATACCAAATGACAAAGATTTATTATAAACAATTCTTCACGGTAGTGAGAGAACATACACGATTTTACGAAGTGTGGCGAAATATTTTCTCAAAGTAGTTCAGACCATTTTCAACCCCTTATAACTTCGATGTTGATAAAACTAGAAGCCTGAATATCATCAAATTTTTAATATTGGTAAATATGGTCACTATAATATCTTAGGTAGGCACGTAATAACTTAAGAGAAAAGGTCCCTTAAGTAGGGACTGAATTATCGGACTTTGGAATACATGGATCTCATCTTGTTCAATCATTGTCACTTGTAGCAACTCCAACTTTCATTTTCTATTTATTTTAAGGTATGTAACTTGGAGAAATTGATACGTCGTGTTTTTTTTAGAAAAACAACCGAAACGGACCAACTCAAAGGGAAAGAATTTTCTTTGGAATGTGACAAAGCAGAGAGAAGAGGGCAGAAAGCCTATGATAGTAAGTTTCTAGCGTTCGACTTGTGTAAGCTTTCGCGGAACCTTAAAAGGAGTATTAAGAATATCCATAGCGATAAGTCCCCTGCATCATAAGCACACCAAACACACCATCACAAAACACAGTCGCATTAGGTATTACTTTGTAAAATGTATTTAATATTTATTAATATTCCTTTCGTAAATGTTTGAACCTTTGAGAAGGAAAACATCGTGAGGAAACTGAGTAGCCATACTTTAACATGACGTCGTGTGTCAGGCACAGAAGGCTGATCGCTTACTTGCCTACTAGATCGACAAATCTTGAAATGGATACAGAAGAGGCCCAGACCTAAAAAGGTTGTAGCGCCGCTGATTTATTTTTACCACTAACACACATATACTTATTATATGATATAATCAGTTCAGTGTCAAGTACATAAATTTAATTTTAATATTTCAGAATGCCTTGAATACCAAGAGAAATATGTGTACCCATGCCGCCCTGGACCTACTGGTAACATTAGAGTTGACGACTGCACTTGGAAACCAGAACAACTAATTATAGGAGGAGTAGACGCTTATAAGGGGGAGTTTCCGCATATGGTGATCATCATTTTTTCTAATAGGCTGATACCTGATGCATAGATTTTAGGGGCTTCTTGACGTCTTTCTTCAGCGTATTGTTAAATGCGCACGTACAATCTCCATCTAGGCACAAAGCCAGGGTTAAACTACGAACTCATGTTGAGGACTGTACCATCTGGCCAAGTTAACACTGCTCAAAATGGCATTCAAAAAAGTTTGAAGTTACTACATACGTAGTAGAACAATGGTGCTAGAATCATTGTTCTCAAAGAGAGGATAATCGACCAGTTTAACGTGACTAGATGTCCACAAGGCCAGTGGCTATGGTTTTTTTAATGTAATCCCGCTGTTGGATTTAAGGTCCATTACACACCAGCTCGGGCTGTTTTGGCAAGCGTAGCAATGGCGTCTCCTGCGAGACTCAGACCTCGGCTTGAACAGCTTGGTCAATCGCCTGAAGGGCAGGATGAAAGTTTGCAGTGATTTGTAAAATTGTAGATGTTGCTACTAGGTTCAAAGCTTTTAGTATGAAAAATAGTTCTATAAAACTAAAGACCACTCAATATAACACAAATTCCCTAAAGAACTTTCTTCCAAAACGAGAAGTGGCTGACTGGAATAGGCTTCCGGAAAGTGTAATTAGAGCGCCCTCTCTGAAGTTTTTTAAAAATAGGTTGGATAGTTTCTCCAAATATCCAAGTACGCGCGCATCAGCTTATTGAGCTGCTAGTGTGTTTATGTATGTAATAATAATATATCTTAATTTATCTCTTTCAAATGGCATCTATTCTATAATGAAAGGAGACCTGGAGTGGAACTGAAGAACCTCTTGACCTATTATCGAATTAGACGGTGCGATTTGTCAACCCCTGACTGATTATGCTGTCGTAAACTTCTTAATCAACATACACAGTGACTAATATGAACCTGGTGTATTTTTTTGAATTTCCAGGCTCTCCTGGGCTATGGCAATGATAAATTAGAATGGCTTTGTGGAGGTGTCATAATCAGCGAACGATATGTGCTCACAGCAGGGCATTGCACGTACAGCGCATATAAGCAGTAAGTAGAGCTTTTTGCCGTTTTATTAACTAATCAGATTTTGGACAATTCCAGCGGATTACCAGCTTCTCGGCAAAGGCGTTAAGAACAATTATCATAATTTAACGAATAACTCTATGACTCTTATTAAACAAGAAATTTAATGAATCTATTTAATATTTTAATAATAACATTACTTAGAGAGAGATACGATTATTTAAATTATCCTAAACCTTGGGATTGATTTGCTCCAGTTCAAACAATTTGTATGACTCAAAACTTGGCAATTAAAAAAAGTCTCGGAGAGTTATTGCCAGTTCCTCTTGCGCGCTCTTTGCCCTTGACTTGCAAACTGGCAGTACATATCAATTTAAGATCTTTTCTGTTGACGTTCAGCGTACTTGGTTACCTATATGAATGAAATTATTTTGAGTTTGAGTACGTGACGTCCAAAACGGCTAGTCATCGCAGCCCATGGATACCTAGTTTTTGTTGGTGCGTTGGAATATACTCTTACTTTAATCAATTGGAGGTCGCTTTCCTCAGGGAAGACCACCACCGGAATTTAATTTACAATTCGCTAGTTCACAAAAGAAAGTGTCTCGTCTCTCTGGCTGAGACGCCATTTGAGGCGATATTACATCAGGTGAGCGTCCTGTTCTATAAGAACATTTCGACCGTGTAAATGATGTTTTCAGTAGTCCTGTTAAGAAAATCCGAGTTGGTATATTAAAACGAAGTGATGCCGTGGATTCGTCTAAAGAATACAATGTGGTGCCGATCAAATACCCAGAATACCACTCACCGCTGAGATATAATGATATAGCATTACTACAGACTGACAGAGAGTAAGTATAGTATTTCCTAATTGACCTATTTTTTTTTATTGAACAGGGGACAAACGGGCAGGAGGCTCTAATGTTAAGTGATACCTCCGCCCATTGACACTCTCAATGATAGACGGCGAGTGCGGCAGATCTTTCCTCGAAAGACCCTTAGTCAAATTGGTTAGGAAATACTTCAGTGGGCAGATGGACCCACATAGTGGTGGTATGCCCAACGTCCCGTGTGAATGCGAATAACTCAAAAACTGCTGAACAGATTATAATACAGATCACACCATATTATAGTTCGATTCCTAAGGAAGGTTTAAATATATATTTAATTATAGTTTTATGTAAATTGACTAAATTACGAATTTGAATTCGCAATATCTGCGTTGAGATCGCCTTGGGATCGTTTAAAGACTCAACATTGAAGCCGGAATTACCATCGCTGACAGAGGCTTTAATTGCTTTTAGTATTGAAACAAGTAAGTCTGGAGCTGGCTTCAGCGTACGACTCTAATCCAGCAAAGCAATGGAATGTCTTTCGCGCACTTAAAATTCGCTTGGACGGGGAAGGAAAATATCGTGAGAAAGCTTGACTTAGGCCCAATATGACAGCGTATGACAGACACAGGGAACTGATCACCACTTAACTGTTACATTGACTAATCATTAAAAGGTCGGCAACGCACTCGCGAGCCCTCTGGCATTGAGAGTGTTCATGGGCGGCTGTATCACTTAACATCAGGTGAGCCTCCTGCCCGTTTGCGCACTGTTCTATAAAAAAAACATTATATAGACAAATCTATGGCCTGGACCCAAAAAGGTTGTAGCGCCACTGATTTATTTAATTTTGTTTTAGTATAGAACTTAACAAGTACGTCGTGCCAGCGTGTCTTCATGATGGCGGCGCGGACATATTCAAGAACAGCGCCATCGTTACCGGTTGGGGAACGACGGTTTATAAAAGTCGGGATTTCTCGGATGTACTCCAAAAGGTATTTTGATTGCAGAGTCTGCAATCAGGTAGTGACTTGATGGACAGGATCTATCGTGAAATACGTGTTAGAAGGAAGCGTTGTAGCAATGCTCTTATCTTTTAATTATGCGTTAACTGACGGTCTTTCCACCGCTACCCATACCTCTCTTCAATCAGCAGGTCTTGTCTTAGCGTTGTGATGAGCAAAGAAGCATCTGGAATGGACTATCTGTTTCCACCGGTTTCTTTCCAACGCCTCTCTTATAACAGTGTACAGTTTTGAGGACGATGAATCTCATTACATCGGTCCATCTGGTTGGTGAATGGCCAAGTATTCATGTAAACAAGTAGACTTATGAACGTCAACAGAAAAGATGTTCGTATCTTAAAGGCGTCAAGGCGGGCAAATAGAACTGACAAGAAACTCTCCGCCACTCTTTTTAATCACCAACTTTTGAGTCATACAAATTGTTTGAACTGGAGCAAATCAATCCCAAAGATTCGGATAATTTCAATAATCGTCAAATTTATAAAAAGCTTGGTAAAAATGAATATAATTTCCATATAAGCAGTGGTTTATCTTCTGGAGCCTGTCCAATCAATCAATCAAAGCTGTCACAATGAAGCAATCGAATGGAAAAAGATCAGATCAGACTGTACCAATTTAAAGAGGTTTTGTAGACTTTTTTACCAATAGAAGGTTTTCTCGTTCACAGTTCGTTAGTTGTATCGTTGTATATAGTATCATAGGCGGCCGTGGCGTCAATTTTTTTTTATGTGATAGGAGGCAAACGGTCTAGAGGTTCACCTTATGTTAAGCGCACTCACATTGCCAGAAGGCTCGCAAATGCGTTGCCGGCATTTCAAGAATTAGTACGCTCTCTTCTTGAAGGACCCTAAGTCGAATTGGTTCAGAAATACTTCAAAGGGCAGCTGGTTCCACAAAATGGTGGTGCGTGGTAAAAACTGCCTGAAAAAAGCTTAGTTGTAAGCCTCTAAGCGGCTTTAGATCCAAAAAGTTACATGTGTCAGGCACACAAGGATGATATAATTTTAGGCCAAGCCCAAAATGTTGTAGCTGGTTTCCGTGTTATTGTAAGATGCTGCATATGTTTGATGAAGAACATCGCTCATCTCGAATTGTCATTGGCATGAATGAATCGTCTAGATCTAGTTGTTGAAACAGCTGATAGCCCGCTTACCTAGAAACAAAAAAATATGGAACACGCTGAAAGCGGATTGTAAAATGCATTTGTGTAGGAAAACAGGTAAACAGTTGCCCCAACCGAACCTTAATAAGGGTTTTTAACGAAATATCGCTGTTAGCCTTAAGGGCCATTATAGCTCAGCTCAGAGAACTTAGCTTAAATGGAAGGATTTAGCTGATATAACGTCATCAACTAAATCTTCTCATTTAAGTGCCCTCCTAAATATTATGGTGGAAGGAAGGTGTACTGTTCCTCCTAAAAGGTATCATCCTTGACCAGTGTGACCACTGACTAGCGTGGCGTCTCCTGTAATCCGTCTACTCGGAGGTCTGGTATGGAGGATGGTTTGAGTTCGGGAGTCCTGATGCTGGGTGGTCCATGTTGACTGGACGTCCACACTAAGCCTAGTATTAATATGGATCCGGAAAAGTCTGGGGGGTACAGGTTAATTAATGAGGGGCGAATGTCATCGAGAAGTTGTATATATATATGCTTTGTTGGAAATACTTCGTCACCGCGTTTTAACGCGTATGCGTGCAAGCTGCAGCAGATAACTAGATATATTAGAGGGTTATATGTAAGAACCTAACAACCCTAGGAATCCCTAAGTCTAACCTAACCTAACCTAACTCTAACACATAAATATCGAATATATATGTCTGCACCAAGAGGCATAAGGCAACAGACCTACGGGTAGGTCAAGGTAGATTCTAGGTGGTGAGATTATCTCAAAGCCAGCGGGCATCAACACTTGAAGGAACAGGCTTGAAGGAGTCTACGCCACTTTGAGAGGAAGCGAGAATAAGACAGAGCAATATTCAAATCTGATTTATTATTCTTTGCGTTTTTTTCACATATACATAATATTATTCTTGTGTGTAGGTGTATAGAACAGCCACGTGAGCAGTGAGAGCCGTGTCAGCAGTTGGTCAATGTTCAAATAAAATCTGAACAGATATTATATTTTCAGGCAAGAGTCGAGAGATTTGAAAGTGTCGAATGTGAAAAGAAGTATAATCATATCCGCCTAATGCCAAATGGATTTAACTCAACAACCCAACTGTGTTATGGAGATCGATTTTCCAACAGGGATACTTGTGAGGTACGGCTTTTTCTTTGTTACAAGAGGCAAACTGGCAGAAGGCTCATCTGATATTAAGTGATATCGCTGCCCATGGACACTTACACTGCCATAAGGCTCGCAAGCGCGCTGCCCGCCTTTTAATTTATTATTAAGCTTACGCTCTTTTCTCGTAATGATCTAAGATTCTGCTTTCTCCATCAGCTTTTCTTATTCAAATCTTCTTAGTATTCTTCATTACTGATCGTGCTTGTCTTGAAAAGCCATAAACTCCAAAATGGTGCCTCCACATCACTCTATCCTCAGCTTGTGTGGCAATAGGTATGTTAATCCATAATTGTCATAATTTGGTAGATCTACTTGTAAACGATCGACCCAGACATATACCATCACTCCTCCTTACCATTAACAGTTAGTCAAGACTATGCATTTCTCTTGGAGCTCTTGGAAGCTTCCATGTGTGCGAGGAGAGAATTGGATAAATAAACCATACAACCTTAATAATAATACATTTTCATTCAGATAATATATGACACAAGCTGGTGAAGGCCACTCTCAGTCTCCCATTTACTTTAAGATGTTCATCTTTGTCGCACACTTTTCGGTCATCATTCTGTTTGATTACTAGACCTTCTTGCAGAATCTCTCTCTTTAACATACCTTTCTCGCTTTCTTTCTCTTCTGTTTTAAACATGCACCAAGTATCACGGAACTATTGTCATCCACAACCCAGGGGCTGAGTAGTGTGGTGGTTGTCACAACCATATTTCTGTCATAAATAAATTTCTTGTATAATCTCTAAGATTATGGTTTATCCATCAGCTTTTCTTATTTATATGGAACCTCCTAACAATCTTAAACTATGAAACTTAATTCCTGCTGATAACCAACTGCAAACTTTTCAAAATAACCTTGGATATAACGACGGTTTAAATCTCAATATAACCTCGGAACCAGCCAGTCATGATGAAGGATAAACTGTTTTAGTTGTTAAAATAAAATTACTTTGAGTGTTTAAATTATGACAGCGGCAATGTTGAAAAAGAAAACCAGTTGTAAAATATTGTGTTAATCGACACAACTGTAAGCTTTGAATTGTGTAAGCTATCGTGGAAGCTTAAAAGGAGTATTAAGACTATTCATAGCGCTGAATCACCAGTATCATGAACACAAATACATTGAATAATCTGCTGAACCTTTCAAATGCTTGAACCTTTTTATATAAGTATTCTATCTTGGGCTATATCTTTAGTTATCTATTAGTCATAATTTTTATTGCTGGTTTGCGGGTGACAGTTCTTATTAGAGTAATTATTTCAGGGAGATAGTGGTGGACCCCTGCAAAAAATCCACCCAACCATCCGCTGTATGTACTCGGTCATTGGGATCACCTCCATGGGCAAATCGTGCGGTATAGCTGGTGAACCTAGCATTTACACTCGGGTGGAATATTACCTGCCCTGGATTGAGGAAATTGTTTGGCCTTAGATACATTGATTATGTATTATACTGTTACGGAATATTAAATTTGCAAAAACAGAAACAGTTTATCGACGATTTTGTTTACAATTTCGAAATAAAGAGAATTCAATAGCAATAGCTTTTTAGTTTTAGCCCTCAGATCTGTTTCATTATGCCTGACAAACGCTACACTTCTTGGATCGAAGGCAAATTGGTTTCCTCACGATGTTTTTCGTTCGTTTGTTCGTTCGTCATGCGAAGGAAAGTCCATGGGTGCACAGCCAGGGTTCCACGACCTCAGGAATGAAAATCGCACGCCTAATCCATCCATACCAAACCAAATTTATGGATCTGCGTTGTTCACAATTTTTCACTAAAACAACGCCATCTTTTGATCCGTTATGGAACTATTTTTCCGTTGTGCTTTTTGTCACAACTATATTATATTTATACTTGTTAATTATAAGAATTTCCGAAGTGACAATCATTTTCGTAAAATTTATTAACAAATACCTATAGACCAAAATAATTCTTAATAAATAAACCTAATTAGAATTTCTGTACCTTGTTGTATCGCAGTAACGAGCATCCGTAAGTTATAGGAGCTGACAGCCTAAATTTGTTATATTTCTTTGATTCTATTTTTGCATTTGAAATATATTTTACGACATAAACATTTTATGAAGCAACTTGTTTATTATTTAGCAATAATTTTATTGTAATCAAACATTTTCCAAGACTAGAAAGCAACCGCTGGGCCGAATTAAAAAAGTTTTTTTTTTCTGATGAAATATATAGCAAAAACAGTATTTTTTACATTATGTATTGGAGCCCACGAACAGGCTCCACCATCACGTGAATGTCAAGGCTATTCGCCTTGTGAGAAGATTAAAAATAACAAGCCGTTTGAATCAGTGTAAGTGTAAGGTAAAAAAAAAATATGAACAAGATATATAAAATAAAATATGTTTATTATGGAACATAACATACAAGTATCACTTATTCCACGTCATTAAATTTGTATCGGAGAAGATGAACTCATCGGCAAAGAAGACAGAGGATGTAGGCCGAGAGAAAAAGCCGGCGTAAAAAAACTCGGTACTCTTTTAAAATAGCAAATCATCAAACAACACTTATTTTAAAACAAATATCGCAAATTAATTAGAAGTAGCCCGTCTAGCACTTGTCCCAGGGCCTTATAAATTAGATAATCGTTAACTTTGTAGTAAGCCTTTATACACAGCTTATAATACATTTCTTAAATTTATTAAAAGGCAGAGATAAAAGAGCGTCTGGGATTTTATTAAAGAATATCTTTACTTTAGATAGTCTTGTACGCGGAAATTGCAGCCTGCGTTTGTTCCGAGTATTAACATTGTGCTTATGTTCTATTCTAGCAAAGTTATCACTATTTTTGTAAACATACATAATATTTTTTTTGATTCCCTACATTGAATGAAACATTGCACGAATAGTCCTCTTCTGCGGGATGAAAATAGTTTCGACAGCAGCAGCATGACCCCATGATAAGCCTTAAGTCATTAAGCTGTGAAAGTTACTAAAATAAACAAGTCTAGCTGTATCGACATCAGTTAGTGAGCGAATCTTTTTAACCGCTTAAGCTGCAGTAACTAAGCCTCTTCGCCAATGCGTTAATACGAAAAATACCAAAATAGTTTCGAATTAATAGAGGCAGCTACAACACTACTTGTGTTATTGGACACTTTTAAATATAGGATTGATCAGTGTCCCAACAGTAGCCCAACGTCTAGAAAAAAAAACATAATTCTAACTTAAACTCGGTAATTTCTTCAATTCTTCCCCAAACCTTTTCTCTTATGGGAACAAAACCTCACTGGCGCAATCTCTCCTCCTGCCTTTACTGGACTACGCCGATTCCTGCTCCTCCGATCTTAACGAGGAATTGCTAAATAGACTGGATCGTCTCCAAAATTTCTGTATCAGATTTATATTCGGTCTAAGAAAGTACGATCATATCTCTGCGTTCCGTAAGCGGCTAGGCTGGTTGCCAACTCGTCAGCGACGTGATGCTCATGTTCTTCATCTCCTATATTCCATCCTGTTCAACCCTAAAACTCCTTCCTATCTCAAAAATGATTTCAATTTTTTGGGAGCCCATAACTATAGCTTACGCTCTTCCGAAAACTATACCCTTGAAATCCCATCTCATAACTCCTCCTTTCTTGGCGATTCCTTTAAGGTCTCCGCAGTTAGGCTATGGAATTCACTTCCCGTCCCTATTCGCTTAGCTCCTTCTCTATCTTCCTTTAAATTTCTTCTGTACAAACATTACCTGTCCACAACGTATCCCTAACTTTCTTACTAACTACTAACTGACGTGAGACTTATCTTAAATTATCGTGATTTATGTGTCTTTTTACTCTTTAATGTATCTTTAATATTTTATTCCTGTTTAGTTTTTGTTTTAATAACTGTTTATTACATGTATTTTGCACTACTTGCCTATTTTATTTAATACATTTATTTTTTCTTTACTCACAGTGGTTGCCTGGAAGAGATCGCTCGTAAGCGATAAGGCCGCCAGTTGCCCTCCTTTTGATTTAATTATGTTAATTTTTATTTTTATTTTGTAGTGTAACGAAGTGTAAATAAATAAACAATTCATTTTGTAATTAATAATTATGTATGTTATATATTTCATAAGAATTTTAGGATGCTATACTAATGGGGGACATGTCCCAAATTTTTTTGAAAAAATATATATTTCCACATAATACTTAATTCTTTACGATGGAACTTCACAATACTTATACCTAGTTAATTCTATTTAATAAACATCTTATATTATATTAAAACAATCAACTCTAAAACAAATTACATGGAAATAAATACATTTATTTATTTATTACAGAAATACATACAATATCCTTACAGCCTACGCCAATACGATAATGAGAAACATTAAATAATCAAAATATAATATTAAACACATAATTTACACAATATCGCTACTGTGAATTCACTCTGCGATTATATAAATATGTCTATAGTGTTGGAGACAGCATTCAGTAGTCGCAACGTCCTGGATGATGGGGATCTGTGCAACAGACTGGTTCTATGACCTTGGTATCGTAAATAACCTTTTCAAGGACTATACGACCGCTCCCGTGCGTGCGAAAATATCTATACCCCTCTCGAGACTCGAGGGAGTGCGCAACACGTAGCACCTTTACTTCTAGTTCTGCCCTTAAGAGCCTCTTAAGGCCAACAGCGAGATTCCATTAAAATATAAAACGAGTGCGTGTAATAAAATGAAATAATTGTATTATTTGTCTTCATGTCTATGATAATAAAAGCTTTTTGTTAAACTTTATCTTATTTAACCAAATTCTGTAAAGTTGCATATAGTAGATCATTTTTCGAAAAATAAGGTCATGAAGAAGTTTCACTTCTTACGTGTGTACACTAGTACACGCACACATTTTTTTGGTATACTTGCTTTGGCTTCACATTGCGAAAATGTGTCTGTGAAAATTACTTAACAATTGGTGAGCTATGTTGGTCTAGTTACTTCAGCTCTCACCCAGTGATCCACTTTCTTTTTCATTTAACATTCGCTCGAACGGTGAAAGAAAACATCGCGAGGAAACCAATTTGCCTTTTTTTCAAGAAATGTAGCGTGTGTCAGGCTTATCACTTACTTATTCACAAATGAAACAGATCTGAGGGCCAGAACTAAAAAGCTATTCCTATTGAATTCTTTTTATTTCGAAATTGTATACAAAATCGTCGATAAACTGTTTTTGTTTTTGCAAGTTAAATATTCCGTAACAGTATAATATATAATCAATGTATCTAAGGCCAAACAACTTCCTCGATCCAGGGCAGGTAATATTCCACCCGAGTGTAAATGCTAGGTTCACCGGCTAAACCGCACGATTTGCCCATGGAGGTGATCCCAATGACCGAGTACATACAGCGGATGGTTGGGTGGATTTTTTGCAGGGGTCAACCACTATCTCCCTGAAATAATTATTCTAATAAGAACTGTCACCCGCAAACCAGCAATAAAAATTATGACTAATAGATAACTAAAGATATAGCCCAAGATGGAATACGTATATAAAAAGGTTCAAGCATTTGAAAGGTTCAGCAGATTATTCAATGTATTTGTGTTCATGATTCTGGTGATTCAGCGCTATGAATATCTTATAATATAATCTTAATACTCCTTTTAAGCTTCCACGATAGCTTACACAATTCAAAGCTTACAGTTGTGTCGATTAACACAATATTTTACAACTGGTTTTCTTTTTCAACATTGCCGCTGTCATAATTTAAATACTCAAAGTAATTTTATTTTAACAACTAAAACAGTTTATCCTTCATTATGACTGGCTGATTCCGAGGTTATATTGAGATTTAAACCGACGTTATATCCAAGGTTATTTTGAAAAGTTAGCAGTTGGTTATCAGCAGGAATTAAGTTTCATAGTTTAAGATTGTTAGGAGGTTCCATTTAAATAAGAAAAGCTGATGGATAAACCATAATCTTAGAGATTATATAAGAAATTTATTTATGACAGAAATATGGTTGTGACAACCACCACACTAGTCAGCCCCTGGGTTGTGGATGACAATAGTTCCGTGATACTTGATGCATGTTTAAAACAGAAGAGAAAGAAAGCGAGAAAGGTATGTTAAAGAGAGAGATTCTGCAAGAAGGTCTAGTAATCCAACAGAATGATGACCGAAAAGTGTGCGACAAACATGAACATCTTAAAGTAAATGGGAGACTGAGAGCGGCCTTCACCAGCTTGTGTCGTATATTATCTGAATGAAAATGTATTCTTATTAAGGTTGTATGGTTTATTTATCCATTTGTCTCCTCGCACACATGGAAGCTTCCAAGAGCTCCAAGAGAAATGCATAGTCTTGACTAACTGTTAATGACTAACTACGAGCACTACGAAGCACCAAGTCGATGTTTAGGGCTTTTCAAGACAAGCATGATCAGTAATGAAGACTACTAAGAAGATTTGAATAAGAAAAGCTGACGGAGAAACCAGAATCTTAGATCATACAAGATAATATTTAAACGATTATTAAAAACTGAAAGTTAACTTGGTAAGAGATTGCAAGAATCGGTCCAGGAATCTAACATAATAATGTCGTAACGGAAAGCGTAATAGACAATGGTAAAGAAAATAACTTTATTAAACATAATAAAAGGATTTACAGTTAAAATAGAAGATAGAGAAGGTGTGAATGTGAACAAAATTAACGAAGCAAGAGCATAACATATTATGTGATACTGTTTGTCATGAAAGCGAACGCAGAACAGTAAGGATGGTTTTAAACCACCACACAAAACAATATAATACTTATTATCAGAATTCAATAGCACTTATCATCGGTTTGACTTTCTCTTACTGTGTCACACTGTGCCACAACATGGTGAACTTCAATAAGCCTTCGAGAGCGATACAATTGTTTACGGCCTCAAAATAGGCTTCAGTTTCGGCGACTACCCCTTCATCAGCGCAAAATGTTAGATACTTTTCGAGTGGCTTCCGAACGAATCCGACTTAGAGTATTTCAAGAAAAGAGCGTACCAATTCTTAAAACGCGGGCAGCGCGCTTGCGAGCCTTTAGGCAGTGGAAGTGTCCATGGGCGGCGGTATTACTTAATATCAGATGAGCCTCCTGCCAGTTTGCCTCTTGTAACAAAGAAAAAGCCGTACCTCACAAGTATCCCTGTTGGAAAATCGATCTCCATAACACAGTTGGATTGTTGAGTTAAATCCATTTGGCATCAGGCGGATATGATTATACTTCTTTTCACATTCGACACTTTCAAATCTCTCGACTCTTGCCTGAAAATATAATATCTGTTCCGATTTTATTTGAACATTGACCAACTCCTGACACGGCTCTCACTGCTCACGTGGCTGTTCTATACACCTACACACAAGAATAATATTATGTATGTGTGAAAAAAACGCAAAGAATAATAAATCAGATTTGAATATTGTTCTGTCTTATTCTCGCTTCCTCTCAAAGTGGCGAAGACTCCTTCAAGCCCGTCGTGGTGATGCACGATAGCTTTGAGATAATCCCACCACCTAGAACCTACCTTGATCCTACCCGTAGGTCTCCGTATGTTGCCTTAGGTCTCTTGGTGCAGACATCCCAAACATATATATTCACTATTTATGTATTAGGCTACATCTGCAGGGCTTAGGAATTCCTAGGGTTGTTAGATCCTAATCATTAGGATTGATTTGCTCCAGTTCAAACAATTTGTATGACTCAAAACTTAGGGATTAAACAGAGTGACGGAAAATTTCTTGCCAGTTCTTCTTGCCCGCTCTACGCCTTTGACTTAAGAACTGGTAGTAAATGTAAATTTAAAATTAATATAACATCTTTTCTGTTGACGTGAATAAAGTTATTTTGTGTTTGAGTTTGATGTTTTGTATGATTATATTAATTCCTATAAAACTTATAATCCTACATGGGGTAGTGCTACAAATTCAAATATCATACTAAGCCCGCTGATATAGATAGTTAATATATATGACTAATAAGCAAACACACCGTCACCTGCCCAAGTAGCGGCTGGTGTGGTTCTGGGAAGTGGAAAAACTTGTAAAAAACAACAAAGCAGTACGCCAGCTTTTTTCATGTTTCAATTTATTGGAATGAGCTGGAAAACATTGCCAGCTGCATCCTGGAGAGGTGGTTATGCGTCAGCAGCTCGCACGAACTAGTATACAATATTAATTTGAAGTTATAGCACTCCGGTTGAAAATTAACTGTTAAAAATTACGATAATAACTACATATGCCGACAGCTGTGTCTTATTACACAATGCGAAGAGGATCTGGAGAAACTGATCGTAGTAATGCAGAAGGGAAAAGATCAAGTGGCCATTCACCAACCAGATGGACCGATCTAATGAGATTCATCGTCCTCAAAACTGTACACTGTTATAAGAGAGGCATTGGAAAGAAACCGGTGGAAACAGATAGTCCATTCCAGATGCTTCTTTGCTCATCACAACGCTAAGACATGACCTGCTGATTGAAGAGAGGTATGGGTAGCGGTGGAAAAACCGCCAGTTAACGCATAATTAAAACATAAGAGCATTGCTACAACGCTTTTTCCTTTTAACACGTATTTCACGATAGATCCTGTCCATCAAGTCACTACCTGATTTCAGACTATGTAATCAAAATACCTTTTGGAGTACATCCGAGAAATCCCGACTTTTATAAACCGTCGTTCCCCAACCGGTAACGATGGCGCTGTTCTTGAATATGTCCGCGCCGCCATCATGAAGACACGCTGGCACGACGTACTTGTTAAGTTCTATACTAAAAAAAATTTAATAAATCACTGGCGCTACAACCTTTTTAGGTCCAGGCCTCAGATTTGTCTATCTAATGTTTTTTTTATAGAACGGGCAGGAGGCTCACCTGATGTTAAGTGATACAGCCGCCCATGGACACTCAATGCCAGAGGGCTCGCGAGTGCGTTGCCGACCTTTTAATGATTAGTCAATGTAACAGTTAAGTGGTGATCAGTTCCCTGTGTCTGTCACACGCTGTCGTGTTGGGTTTAAGGCAAGCTTTTTTCCTTCCCCGTTCGAGCGAATTTTAAGTGCGCGAAAGAAATTCCATTGCTTTGCTGGATTAGAGTGGTACGCTGAAGTCAGCTCCAAACCTACTTGTTTCAATACTAAAAGAAATTAAAGCCTCCGTCAGCGATGGTAATTCCGGCTTCAATATTGAGTCTTGAAACGATCAGCGCAGGTAATGCGAACAAAGACGTTGCGATCGATATCAAATTTCTTCGAAATCGTAAATTAGTCAATTTACATAAAACCATAATTATTTATATATTTAAACCTTCCTTAGGCATCGAACTATCATATGGCGTGAACTGTATTAAAATCTGTTAAGTGGTTTTTGAGTTACTCGCATTCACACGGGACGTTGGGCATACCACCACTATGTGGGTCCGTCTGCCCACTGAAGTATTTCCTAACCAATTTGACTAAGGGTCTTTCGAGGAAAGACCTGCCGCACTCGCCGTCTATCATTGAGAGTGTCAATGGGCGGAGGTATCACTTAACATTAGAGCCTCCTGCCCCTTTGCCCCCTGTTCAATAAAAAAAAATAGGTCAATTAGGAAATACTATACTTACTCTCTGTCAGTCTGTAGTAATGCTATATCATGATATTTCACCGGAGGATGGTATTCTGGATGCTTGGTCGCCACCACATTGTATTCTTTAGACGAATCCACGGCATCACTTCGTTTTAATATACCAACTCGGATTTTCTTAACAGGACAACTGAAAACATCATTTACACGGTCGAAATTTTCTTATAGAACAGGACGCTCACCTGATGTAATATCGCCTCAAGTGGCGTCACAGCCAGAGAGACGAGACACTTTCTTTTGTGAACTAGCGAATTGTAAATTAAATTCCGGTGGTGGTCTTCCCTGAGGGAAGCGACCTCTAATTGTTTAATGGACGAGTATATTCCAACGCACCAACTAAAACTAGGTTTCTTCTTCTAGCAAATCAATCCCAAAGATGAGAATCATTTAAATAATCGTATCTCTATCTAAGTAATGTAATTATTAAAATATTATATTGATTCATTAAATTTCTTGTTTAATAAGAGTCATTCTTATTAAACAAGATTGAGAATTATGATAATTGTTATCAACGGCATCTATTGCTAACAGCTGGAATTGTCCAAAATTCGATTCGTTAATAAAACAGCAAAAAGCTCTACTTACTGAGATGAGCTGTACGTGCAGTGCCCTGCTGTTAGCACATATCGTTCGCTGATTATGACACCTCCACAAAGCCATTCTAATTTATCATTTCCATAGCCCAGGAGAGCCTGGAAATTCAAAAAAATACATCATGTTCTTAATAGTCACTATATATGTTGATTAAGAAGTTTACGACAGCATAATCAATTAGGGGCTGACAAATCGCTCCGTCTAATTCGATAATAGGTCAAGAGGATCATCAGTTCCACCCCAGGTCTCTTTTTCATCATAGAAAAGACGCCATATGAAAGAGACGAATCAAATATGATATAAAAATCTTTGGACTTGTAGCGACATCTGCAATTTTACAAATAGCAGCGCTGAGCCACTAGTCAGATTAGGGTAAAAAAACCGCCTTCAGTTGGGAAGGTGAGGTCCCTTCGTACTTCGTCCACGCAGTGAGCTTTCGTCCTGCACCTCAGGCAAATTACCACCCCGTAACGGCCCAAGCCAAGATCTGTGTCTCGCAAGAGACGCCCCAGCACTAGTCGCATGAAATGCCCATTATGGCCGAGCTACTGAGCTGAGTTGTTAAGGCCATCAGCGGGATTCCATTTAAATCATTGCCACCTGGCGCTACGGCCCAAGGTCCCAAGAGGCCATCTAGTCACGTTGAACTGGTCAATCATTCCCCCTTTAATTTGGAGGGACAGTACTCCCTCCCTCGTAAGACCATTGATTAAAGCGTAACTTCAAAAAATTTTGAAAGCCATTTTAACCAGTGCTGACCTGGCTTGAAGAATATTCCATACTCTGAGAAAAACAACATGAAGAGCTTAATATATACGTATCAGGTATCTGCGTATTAGGTTAAATTATTCTTAGATATAATTTAGGGCTTTAATTTAGGGCCAAGGGCTTTAAGTCTGATTTCTTAACTTCTGATATTGCAGGCTTGGAATGTAACTCACCATATGAGGAAACTCCCCCCTATAAGCGTCTACTCCTCCTGTGACTAGCTGTTCTATATTATGAGTACACTCATCAACCCTGATGTTACCAGTGGTAGGCCCAGGACAGCATGGGTAGACATATTTCTCTTGGTATTCAAGGCATTCTGAAATTGAAGTTCAATTTAAGTACTTGACACTGAACTGATTATATCATATAATAAGTATATGTGTGTTAGTGGTAAAAATAAATCAGCGGCGTTACAACCTTTTTAGGTCTGGGCCTCTTCTGTATCCATTTCATGATTTGTCGATCTAGGCAAGTAAGCGATCAGCCTTCTGTGTCTGTCACACGACGTCATGTTAAAATATGGCTACTCAGTTTCCTCACCATGTTTTCCTTCTCAAAGGTTCAAACATTTACGAAAGGAATATTAATAAATATTAAAAACATTTTACTAAGTAATACCTAATTCAACTGTGTTTCGTGATGGTGTGTTTGGTGTGCTTATGATGCAGGGGATTTAGGGCCATCGATAATCTTAATACTCCTTTTAAGCTTCCGCGAAAGCTTACACAAGTCGAACACTAGAAACTTACTATCATACGCTTTTTGTCATCTTCTCTCTGCTTTGTCACATTTAAACTGAAGCTCTATCTCTTTCTGTTGCTCCATTGTAGATGTTTTTTGTGTATAAAAAAACGAGGACACAATTTAACTTAAGGCCATATGGCAGCACGATTTGGTGTGTCAGTGTCTCGGGGTGGACTGCTGTGCGCAGTGGAGAACTGGAGCTCTGAGGCGCGCCGGCCCGTAATAACAATTAGTTATGTAAAACATTAAATTAATCTAATTTTACTTTTAAAAAATCTGATTTGGATTACTTGGCTTGCGATGAAATATAATGTAAACTTCAAAATCATTTTCTATATACATTTTCGTCACAAAATGAATGCAAAGTTTCAAAAATTGGCTAGGTTTGGATTTTTTTCTATCGAGCAAAGTTATTTAAATCGTGTATCGATCTTTCAAAATGGATACATAAACTACTCAACTCCACCATATTATATTTTTTGCCCGCCCTACTTCAAGAATAAATGAAAATATGGAGAGAAAAAATGTACTTTTTTGGATTTTGGCGACCGGATAGGTCCTTTATACGTAAAATTGAATGCCATTAAAAGCGTGACTAGTTAAAAAGTCTCGCAACGCAATTCAACCGTCAAAAGTCAGATCCATGCAATACGAAGTCGTATTTCAGTCCCTACTTAAGGGATCTTTTCTCTTAAGTTATTACGTAGCTGACCTAACATATTATAGTGACTATATCAATATTAAAAATATGATGATAATCAGGCTTCTAGTTTTATCAACATCGAAGTTATAAGGGGTTGAAAATGGTCTGAACTACTTTGAGAAAAGATTCCGCCACACTTCGTAAAATCGTGTATGTTCTCTCACTGCCGTTAAGAATTGTTTATTATAAATCTTTGTCATTTGGTATCTTTCCTGATGAATGGAAAACAGCACATATAATACCAGTGCATAATTCTGGAGACAAATCTAACGGATGAGACAATAGGCCAATTTGTATTCTAAACACTTTTGCTAAAGTATTAGAACGCCATACAATAAAATTTGTAGTTTTATTAAACCCATACTTATTCCAGACCAGGGTTTGAGGATTGCGTTTCTATTTAGTTTTAATTATTATTTATTGAAATGAAACTTCATTATCGACGTTGGAAATATTTACCGTCACATTTTTCGATTATGCGTCACATTTTTTCGCAACGCGCCATCTTTTTCTTGTTCATACCACGGTTGATTCGAAGAAATTCGAAGCCATTAATAACACAAATATATAAAAACGATAACAATGATAGTAATAATTCTATTACAATTAATGAAATTCTGTAATAATCTTACTAGTAATAACGTAAAATGTATTATTTGTATTCATGTCTATGACAATAATAGCCTTTTGTTAAACTTTATCTAATTTAACTTTAACCAATTTCTCTAAAGTTGCATTTAGAAGATCATTTTTCGAAAAATAAGATCATAAAGAAGATTCACTTCTTACGTGTGTATGTATACGCACACATTTAAATTTTATGTTCTAATATAATTGATGTGTATGTGTGGTACAACTCTTGAAATGGTACAAAATCATGGTCTCTTGAGTTCCCTATTAACCAGGTCTGACTATATTCCTACAAATGTTTGTATATAAAATAAAAACGAATTGGGATATGAGTATAATGACGTGATGAGACGCATGGTGTAGGTGGCAGGTTTACAAATATTTTGTGTAAACCTCGGCGATTTAAAAGACTGAGAGTATTGGTCCGGCAACATCCGTCAAATCTTTGACTAAACATCTGTCTGTGAGATGTCGCTTACCTTCCCTTAATTTTAGGTGTGGTAACCCCAAGTGATTCCCCACAGCATATGACTGGATCAAAATCACTGTGTCCGCATTTCTGAAACATTCAAAATTATTGGATTCTCAACTCTTTGAGCAGTGTTGGACTAGGAGCTGGTTAAGTTGACAGTTGACTTACACTTGGCTTAAGATGCCTTCTGAAGTCATCTTCTGCGTATAGGCAGTCGTTTATCGCCTTGCCAACTCCAGGAGAGCCATCCATAATGGTGCAGCTGTCTCCTGTAAAGTTGATAAAAGAAATTGGGACATGACTTGTAAAACCAAGTCTTGCAACGCAGTTCATTTACCGTAAAAATTGAGATCCATGTAATACGAAGTCTGTTAATTAATTCTAGAGTAATAGCTCATGCTGTCTTCTGAAGCCCACACTAAAGATGGAGCTTTGAGCGTTGTACTGGCCTGAACTATATCAAACTAAATTTGAATGTTTATGAGTAATAATAAAATACCTTCATTTAGAGATTTGGTACAAGCCAAAAGTGAGAACACTATTGCCAGGTGAATCAGCATTTCGTTGGATCTGAAAAAAAATCTGTGTCTATCTAGGAAGCCGTTCTTACAATAGATATTTATTTCCAACACACAAATATACAGCTTTTACAATACTCTTAACCCATATAGTAATAATAATATAGAATTAGTAGAAAAATAAAACAAAATTTAAAATTGGCCCCTGTGTTAGACCTTTAATGCTGGAATTTCCTCGCTGCATTGCGATACTTATTCGTTAAACAAACCACCAGCTATCAACCGGTACTATCAACCAAATCCCACTTAAATCTTCACTTCTTCTAAACATGTATTTGGCATTTGCATCATCCACGCTGGTATCATGCTATTGATGATGCAGCTCATTGCTGTAGGTTTCTTGTAACTACTAGTTTTATACTTTTCTAATGACAATACATAGTTGTATGATTATTATTTTCATTCATGATCATGAATCACGACCAGTGCGCCCTTCAACGTGAGGACCGTCGATCTCTACCACGACCTGATCCTTCCTACCATAACCCAATGAATGAAGTAGGCGTCCACAAAGCGTGGGGGGTGCGCTTCCCGACAAAAAGCACGAATCCGGTTGATCCATGATTAATGACAAATTCAATACAAAGACTTCTCTCGGCAGTTGTGACATTGCGGGCTATTGGTGAGGAATGGATCTGGTTGACGCCTCGTTTAGTTAATATCATATCAATCACAAAACATATTATCTATGTTCTATACCAAGGATATCTCCTGTATATATCGACGATGTGATTTGGGGGTTTTACTTGATCAAAATTTATCCTGGGAGCAGTATGTTATTGTTATTTTATGTGTTTATGTGTGTGTGTTTTGTTAGTAATAAATGTTATGTCTATGTCTGTGTTGATGAAGTTAGCCGCAAATTGTTCGGTGCTTCCAGTGTCTTAGTAATTTTCTTCCCTTTAGCACTAAAACCTCACTGGCACAATCTCTCCTCCTGCCATTACTAGACTGCATCGATTCTTGCTCTTCCGATCTAAACGAGAAATTGCTAAATAAACTGGATCGTCTCCAAAATTTCTGTATCAGATATAAAAAGTACGACCTCTGCGTTCCGCAAGCGTCTAGGCAGTTTACCCATTCGTCAGCGACGTGATGCTCATGTTCTCCATCTCCTATATTCATTCCTATCTCAAAAGTGACATCAATTTTTTGGGAGCCCATAAGTATAGCTTACGCTCTTCCGAAAACTATATCCTTGAAATCCCATCTCATAACTCCTCCCTTCTTGGCGAATCCTTTAAGGTCTCTGCAGTTAGGCTATGGAATTCACTTCCCGTCCATATTTGCTTGGCTCCTTCTCTATCTTCCTTTAAATTTATGCCGGTATCTATACTTAGTCTCTTTTAAGATAAAAACGCTCTGATCTTGGTCTATTTGGTGCCCAGTTGTTGCTTAGAGATGTCTTGTAGTCTTTGATTAAAGTAATAAAATTATTGTCAAATAAAAAACAAGCCGCTTCATAAAATGTTTATTTCATAAAATATATTTCGAATGCAAACATAGACACATAGAAATATAACAAATTTAGGCTGTCAGTTCCTATAACTTACGGATGTTCGTAACTGCGATACAACCGTTTAGGTATAGAAATTGAATTTAGATTTGTTTACATATTTTTATAAATAATTATTTTGGTCTAGAAATATTTGTTTCATAAATTTTCACGACGTGATGGTTAGTACGTAAATTCTTATAATTAACGAGTATAAATATAATATATTTGTGGTATGAAACAAATTGAAAAATAGTTCCGTAACTGATCAAGAGATGGCGCTGTTTCAATGAAAAATTGTTGAAAACAGATTCTATTGATATATTGAACATATATTTAAATAATATTATATAAATACATAAAGATTATATGAAGGTTTCTGCTTCCTTTTATTTACTAAAAATAGTTCCATAACTGATCAAGAGATGGCGCTGTTTCAATGAAATATTGTGCTACTGATATTTATTGAGCATATATTTAAATTACGTTATTTACATAAATACATAAACATAAAAAATATATATGAAGAATTCTGCGCCCATTTATTTACTAAAATCCGATAAATTTAAAAATATCTGATCAATAGATGGCGCTATTAACGAAAAATTGTGAACAACGCAGATGCACTGTCGTTAGTATTTATTTAAACTATAACAATTTTATATTCTTTAACAAAAATACATGGACAAATAAAATTGTACAAGAAGATTTTTGCGTCTATTTTAAAGTATTGAAAAATCGTTTCATAACTAAAGAGATGGCGCTATTTACAATTTGTAGATAACGTAAATGTACGACTTATAAAAACTTGTGTAACTATCTGATTCCTAATATTTTTTATCGTAAAGTGAACAATGTTTGGTCCGATTAACGAGATTTAACACTGAAACCAAAAAAAAAATCTTTTTTTGCCTTGTTTATGTATTTGTAAAACTTCTCTAGCAAAGTTTACAATTAATCCCCACAGATGGCGCGCAATTATAACTGAGTATAATTGTATCAATTACAAAAAAACAAAGCTTGCTTTCAATATCTTACTAATAATAAAGTAAATCGTAATCATAGCAATTACGATTCGTACTTGTATAAGATCCCACTCAAATATCTGTAAAGAAAATGAGTCCATATAGTATAGTATAAAATTTATGATATCTATAAATACAACTAACATTAACTATTTTTTTTTAAATATACCATTCACTACGACTGTAGCCGCTGAATGTTTAAAATTTAGTCGAACATAATATTTATGGCTGGGAAAAAAATAAACGTTGTCTCTTTCTAACGGTAGATGGCGCTAAACTAAATTTACTATTTAAATATCCCAATTATATAAATCTCACTTATTAGTATATATTTTGATATATTTATATATGTTTGTTATTACTAAATATATTTTTAGAATTTGCACAGCACGATTTTTATTGATAAATAACCAGGAAGGTTATTTAATTTCAAAGATTTATTTATTTTCGAGCATGTCAAAAATATTAATCTTGACATTTGGGAGTCGTTGGCGCTAAATTCGAGTCGATTCTTGGCACGCTGCGGTAGAAGTTGTTTATATGTTTGGTACAAGATATGCTTCAATTTTATCTACATCATCAATCCTATCATTATCCTCAGCCAAATCTTTCATGTCGTCCCGACTTCGGCCAAGTCTACATTGCCTTAACTGGCTTGTCCTCGTTTCCCCTTTGGGCATTTACAATCATTATCTTCGGCTAAATCTTCCACGTCATCTAGACTGGCTTGGAATTTCTTCCCCTTTGGACTTTCCCTATCATTATCTTCAGCCAAATCTTCCACATCATCTAGACTGGCTTGTCCCCTCCTCCCCTTTGGACTTTTCCAATCATGATCTTCGGCCAAGTCTTCCACATCGTCTAGACTGGCATAAAGTTTCCTCTCCTTTGGGCTCTTCCTATCATCTTCTAGACTTTCGTCAATTATTTCCAAGCGAGATCTGGAAAAGAATCTATGCAACGATTCCAATTTATCTAAAACCCTTCCGGTGCGTTCGCTTTTGTCTTCAGCCATAGATGACGAATCGGTCTTTCTATCAATCGAATCCTCGCTCGTGGACGTCGATTTATCGACTCGAATCACTTTCGGCTTTATTATCAGACTTGGCGGTAGATCCGGTATGTTCCTAAGATCAACCAGACTTTGCGACTTCTGGCTCGGACTCAGATCGAATTCGCGACTGAACTCTTCAGTCGAAGGGCCAGAACTGTCGTCCAAGTGTTTTTGGAGTTTGTCCTCAATGAATTTTACGAGTTCCTCCGCGCATTCTTTCGCCTGTATGGATATTCTATCCAATCCAGATGTTTCGTCTTCTTCCAAGATGTCTGATAGTTCAATGCTGTACGGTAAACTGTATTGTGGTGGTTTTGTGTAGGCGTTGTAGTTGTCTACATCCTCTTGTTCGCTCATAGTATCGTCTTCCATCATTTGGAGTTCGCACACACGGAGGATGGCCTCTTCGAATATGTCTTCCAAATCAGATTTAATACAACTCATATCGACCACTGTTTCTGATATTCTTCTTGATCTGTCTTTTTCTATTACTGTGTCTTGGGTGAGCAATGTTGAATCCGATTTGGTCTTACTCATATCGCTAAATTCATATTTGGATATCGTCATGTCTGATTTGGATTTCTCCGATAAAGATGGCGTAAATGATTTCTCCTTGCCATAGTGTTCCATATACTTTAGCAGCATTTCTACCAATGTTTCGTTTTCTTCGACCGGTGTTTCGTCTATGTATGAAAGATTTTTAACGTTTATATCCGATTCGGATAAACTCATTCCTTTCGTGTTGATTTCGATTTTTGGCTTCTCCCATTTATCGTCTGGCCCGAATAGGAACTCCATGAGTGTGATTTTTTTATCATTGTTTTCCTCGACACCCGTAGACGCTAGGAACTCAATTAGAGTCTCCATCTTTTGTTCCAACTCCGTGTTAACTTTGGCTGGTACGTATATCTCTTCTTTGCTCGCTTCTGTTTTGAAGCAACTGCCTTTTCCGTCATCCTTTTGGCTTTTAACGATTGTGAAGAAGAAATCTATTAAATTTGCCACCCTGTCCGTCCCCTCTTCATCGTCGGAACTTAAATCGGACTCCTCCTTGACTAACGGACACCGTTTCTCCTCAAATTTCTTGCTGAAAACGGTTTCTTGGACGACTTGTAATAGGTCCCTGGCAAGTTTTACAGGAGACCTGGATTCGATGGGTTCGTATGTTTGAGTAGAGCGTCGTCTTTCCTTGTCTATCCTGAAGAAATCCCAAAGAGATCCGAGGTCCGATGATAGAGATGCACGGTGATGCGCCAGACTCGTACCAAGTCGGCGAAAGACCTGAAAGTTTCCTATATTTACCAAGATATTCGTATCCGTATTCATAAAAGAAAATTTTACTAGATATTTAGGAGAATTGCCAGCCATGTATAGTATATGTTGTGTATGCTGCACTAGCTAACTAAATATATGTTCGGGATGTCTGCACCGAGAGACCTAAGGTAACAGATGGAGTCCTGCTAGGATCAGGGGTTGAAGGTGGTGGGAAGACCCCAAAGCACTTCTCTATAACAGAAACGTCCTCACCTGCCACACTCAGGATCTCCAAGCGCGCAACTTCCGTAAGGATACTCTCTTGAATCGAGCCATTTGTGCAGCAAAAGCCTCCGTTCCTAGAGAAGCATTGGTTTCACCTTCCGACTGGACCTAAATTTAGAAAAAAATCGTTGGTCTCTTGACTGCTTCGTGAGGTCTTAAGGTGAGCCTCAGAATAGGGAATTTCCACTTGTCATCATGGCTGATAATAATTTTTGATACATATCTTACTTAAAGTAAATTGGAATTGATAAAAGACGCACGCGCGTTTTTACTTTTTTTTATCCATGCGTACTGTTGTCTGCCAGTATTAACATAAAATTTTTCGCATCGTTAAAATAACCAACCTCTGTGGTGTAAACAACAATATTCCAAATTCAAATAACTTTAGATTCATTATAGGTATTATCTTAAATCCGAATTTGAATTAACAAAAGAACGTTTCGCGCATTTTTACTTTTTTGTCATCTAATCAGCCAGTATTGAAACAATTTTCGTAACCAGCCTCTTTGGTGATTTACTAATAATATTCCAAATTCAAATAACTTTAGATTCATTATTACTGGTTTAGTCATTATAGGTATTATCTTAAATCCGAATTTGAATTAACAAAAGAACGTTTCGCGCGTTTTTACTTTTACTTTTTTTGTCATCTTATCAGCCAGTATTGAAACACAATTTTCGTAATCAACCTCTTTGGTGTATTAGAATATTCCAAATTCCAATTAAAATGAAAAACTTACGTCTCTAGAACCAGATCTCCTTTGTAACAATCGTATGTCTCTATCTGAATGGCCTTTAGACCGGCCAAATCCTTTCGCTAGTGCATTCGAAACACGTCTGAAAAAATCCAAATCTTTAGTCAGTCAGTTTTTCATCTAAAGTTCTTGAATAGTTTATATCTGTAATTATTCGGATTATTTATATTACTTCAATAAAGCGTATTACATAAAGTATGTTACAAAACAATATAAATAATAATAATAATAATAATTGTGTTCAATTTATACAAATCCAATTTTAGAGAGAGAATGAGTTCAATCCTACAGATATATATGTTTGTCTCTTTCTACGTAGCGCCTCAACTTTTCGTGTTACACTTGATTTTACTCCTCATAAAATTTCCGTACCGGGCCTTATAACTCGAATCGTTTCTTAAGGAGTAAACTCCAAAAAGACTTAGGTACTAATATTTTTGAGAGGTTTGTTGACTTTTGCTGACAATAAGGGAGGGGGGGGGGGGTTTATTGTAGAAAAACGTAATACTTGAACGGCTTTATATTGACAAGTCCTTCGCTGAATTTGGACAAAAGGAAGAAGGTGATGGGGAGTATCAGCCCAGAGATGTGAGCAGTATTCCATATGAGGTGAGCATTGTGACGTTGCGTTGTAAGGGAAATATTGTTTAGGCTAGAACATCCAGCTGTCATTGGCTTTACCTGCAATGTGTGGGATCGCTGTATGCAGTCTGTACCGGGGTTTTCTCTATGGTATCGTGTGACGTCATACTGCTTACTAGCGGAAATCCGGTTGTACCTGAAAACGATATTTGAAAAATGAAGTTTTAATTCTGTTTACTCTGGTGTTAAGTGACACTCAATGCCAGAGGAGTCGCGCGTTGCCGGCCTTTTAAGAGTTGGTACTTATAGAACAGGGCGCAAACGGGCAGGAGGCTCAAGTGTTACAGCCAATAGACACTTCCAATGACAGAGGGATCGCGAGTGCGTTGCCGGCCTTTTAAGAGTTGGTACTTATAGAACAGGGCGCAAACGGGCAGGAGGCTCAAGTGTTACCGCCAATGGACACTTCCAATGACAGAGGGATCGCGAGTGCGTTGCCGGCCTTTTAAGAGTTGGTACTTATAGAACAGGGCGCAAACGGGCAGGAGGCTCAAGTGTTACCGCCAATGGACACTTCCAATGACAGAGGGATCGCGAGTGCGTTGCCGGCCTTTAAAGAGTTGGTACTTATAGAACAGGGCGCAAACGGGCAGGAGGCTCAAGTGTTACCGCCAATGGACACTTCCAATGACAGAGGGATCGCGAGTGCGTTGCCGGCCTTTAAAGAGTTGGTACTTATAGAACAGGGCGCAAACGGGCAGGAGGCTCAAGTGTTACCGCCAATGGACACTTCCAATGACAGAGGGATCGCGAGTGCGTTGCCGGCCTTTAAAGAGTTGGTACTTATAGAACAGGGCGCAAACGGGCAGGAGGCTCAAGTGTTACCGCCAATGGACACTTCCAATGACAGAGGGATCGCGAGTGCGTTGCCGGCCTTTAAAGAGTTGGTACTTATAGAACAGGGCGCAAACGGGCAGGAGGCTCAAGTGTTACAGCCAATAGACACTTCCAATGACAGAGGGATCGCGAGTGCGTTGCCGGCCTTTTAAGAGTTGGTACTTATAGAACAGGGCGCAAACGGGCAGGAGGCTCAAGTGTTACCGCCAATGGACACTTCCAATGACAGAGGGATCGCGAGTGCGTTGCCGGCCTTTAAAGAGTTGGTACTTATAGAACAGGGCGCAAACGGGCAGGAGGCTCAAGTGTTACCGCCAATGGACACTTCCAATGACAGAGGGATCGCGAGTGCGTTGCCGGCCTTTAAAGAGTTGGTACTTATAGAACAGGGCGCAAACGGGCAGGAGGCTCAAGTGTTACCGCCAATGGACACTTCCAATGACAGAGGGATCGCGAGTGCGTTGCCGGCCTTTAAAGAGTTGGTACTTATAGAACAGGGCGCAAACGGGCAGGAGGCTCAAGTGCGGTAACACTTCGATTCGATTGACAGTGCCCGAGGTAACAGGATGAGACAGGTACAGGCATTGTTTACAAGCATGTTACGTCATCCTAACCAAGTCACGTGACCGTATAAAAAATGGATTGACAGTCTTACCCGTTATTGCCCCCCTCGTCATACTTAGACCCCGTTGGATCCTCGCTATACAGGCCCTATGCCTTGGTATCTGCATGGGCACCGAACAGCCTTTTTCTTGTAGGACAAATCTGCCCAAGGTTTTCCAGTTTGCCTGAAATTTTTGGCTCTATGTGATATATACTCCAAAAATCAGAAGTAAAGGACGATGGGCAGGTTCACGTAATACCAGCACTTCCAATAAACTGATATTGCCGGACACCTGCAACTCCTGGGGCTAGCCAGTGCCAACCTTTCAGGCAGTGGCACGCTATTCTTGAAGGCCTACAATTGTTAAAAATACTACTGGCAGGTGACCGCATAGAGGTGGCGGTAAAAATGCTGTGTTCAACGCCAGGCGAATAAAAGGAATTTCAGCAGGTCCGAACAATTCTCCAGCACTGATAAATGCTGATGGGACCTCTCGACCTAATCAAGCCGAGGTAAGAGCCGGGTCCAAGCTTCGAGTTTTGTTGAGCTAGCAACGAGCGTGTACACAGATTAAAAACTAAAGTAATAGACAATTTGCATTATTTTGTTGCTAAATCATTTTTAATCTATGGCCACGTTTAGGTCTATAACATCCATCCATTTGTCTATTAATTACGTATACGTTTCTATAGTGTTTTTGTGTGCCTTTTGCTCTTGTAAGCCTCCTGATGTCACGTGATATCGCCCATGGGCACTCAAAGACAGAGACTCGGCCTTTTAAGAACCTTCTTTTGAACCCTTGGTCGAATTAGGAAATACTTTTTATTGCAGAGCCACCTAGCATTAGTTAACTTGACAAATATCAGTGACAACTGTTTTTTTTAAATATTATGACATTTCCAGAGAAAAATAAACAAAGACATCAAAAACCTGCAAAGGCTTGTTAAAAACAATATTGTTATTGATTATGAGAGAAGATAATACATTATAATACAATAAAGGATAAAGCAAAAGGCAGCAGATTTTAGTCGGAAACGGAACATTTAGTAATAATACAGAAAGGTGGTGCGGTCATATTGGGAACAAGAAAAGAAAATATGGTCGAGCTCACCAATCTTCTCCACACTCTCAAATACTACTATCAACAATACGAAGCCTTGCTAAATGATGAAGTGTACATACATGTCCTGAACGCATTCCGGAAATGATAGACGTGACAAATTTGGAACTTATAATCATAAAACCATAGTTTACCGGTGACCCTGGGTTGAATTTCAGCATAATGTTTACCATTGAACTCGCGCGACATCTGTTGTCAATTATTTAGTTTTGTAAGAGACTAAAGCATTTTTTTAAAGTGTTACCTGTGCTGTGTATACCACTTCATCATCAGCTAATGCTCTGTGCTGGGGTCCGGAGTTTGCTCGTCCACCCCATTCCAACTCCTCTACTAAGACGAACCTGAAATTTGATTTTTTAAATAATGCGAGACTATTTAGAGAGCTTCATTAATTCATACACAAATCTCCCAAGACTATATCACATTAACTCTTGAGAGCTGATATGCTTGCAGCACTATTTACCTTTTAGGGTCGTCCGTACACCTCGCTTTAGTAAGCGCTTGATAGATGACATATGATGCCGATGCTGTCAGCGGAACCTGTCAAAGTTAAACTCAATATAAATAATATGACCGTATAATAATATTACTGTATAATAATATGACCGTATAATAATATGACCGTGTCATAATATGACCGTATAATAATATGACCGTATAATAATATGACCGTATAATAATATGACCGTATAATAATATGACCGTATAATAATATGACCGTATAATAATATGACCGTATCATAATATGACCGTATCATAATATGACCGTATCATAATATGACCGTATCGTAATATGACCGTATCGTAATATGACCGTGTCGTAACGTGACATGTCATACCATGACCGTGTCGTAATTAGATTTTTTATTGTTCCATATTAGGGTTGCCTGGAAGAAATCGCTTGTTAGCGATAAGGCCACCCGTTGTCAAGTAACTTATGTAACCTGCTGTTATATGAATCATTTTGTATCTTATGGTAACGAAGTATAAATAAATATGACCGTATCATATAAACGTGTCGTACGATGACCGTATCTTACCATGAAGGTTTCGGAAAACTAGCGTGTTAAGCGAAATAAAGTTCTGTATAAATATATGGCACTGATACTGTTCTGTGCCTGAAAATATCTTGTCATACGTAGACGTATACGTATGGGGCGTACGCATTAATCTACGATTAAATTTAACAGAGGACTCTGAGTTGAATAACTTACTTTTAGTATAGCATACGGTATCTCATGACAGACATTATGAACGCAGACTAAGAAATTGTCCGATTTCCGGCTGTCTTCCTGGGACTCTTCATCAGACGGTAGCGATTGGGGCTTGTCTGATGCTGACCTGGTAAAATAAATCAGAAGTTCTATAACGCTTTTAGATCTGGGCCTATCTGTTTCATGATTTGTCAGTCTAAAAGGTAAGTTGGTGATCAGACAAAAACAGATAGACCAGCAGATCCTTGAATGGAGACCTCGTCAGGACAAAAGAGCATGCTGCAGCCCATCTGCAGGACTGACGACATCGCCGAGGAGGTTGGCTCCCAGTGGACGCTGAGTGTGCAGGACGCATTGGAGGTAGATAAAGGACGTCCAGAAATGGACCAAAAAGTCTGATGATTAAATCTCCAAATCGACTTAGATTCCTTCAAGAAAAGAAAATGCAGATACTTAAAAGGCCGGCAACGCCATAGTCTTCAAACATTTGCAGTGTCCATGGGCGGCTCATAACATCAGATGACCTGTTACGTTGTTCTATATAAAATTTGTCTTCAAATACCTAATACTTGTCAACCATGCCCTGCTGCTTGGATCGTCTCCGATCCTTTTCAGCACAAGTCGACTTCCAGGTTTGGAGGCCTTTAACACCCTCTCGTTAGGACCCAGCACCCTCTGAGTTGGAGTCCTTGAAGGGACCTCTTCTACTAAGACATAGCTGCCGCGTGCTGAACGACAGATGCCGGCTTTCGTGAGGCACTGGGCTATTGCCTAGAAATATTTCGTGAACTATATAGACCTAAGCGCAGCATACAAAGCTACAGGTGTGACAAAGAAAGATGGGACGATGATGGGGAAAAGAAAAATGGATAAAATAAAGAATACATGATAAAGGAGAACAATGGTACAATGTAAATGGGCAGGGCACATGGCAAGAAGAACAGACCAGAGGAGCAAGAAAGTACTAAACTGGTGCCCAAGGTACAATAAAGGAAAAAGAGAAGTGTACAGAACGAAATGAGCACACAGATATCGAAAAAGAATGAGGTGGTGAAAATATATTTATTTATTTATTAACACTTCGTTACATATAATATAAAAATGGAACATAATTAAATGAAAAGGAGGACAACTGGCGGCCTTATCGCTTTCGAGCGATCTCTTCCAGGCAACCGCTGTGAGAAGAAAATGTATTAAAGGTAGGCAAGAAGTGCAAAAATACATATAACACATAGTTGTTGAGACAAAACAGGAACAAACTTGAAACTAAAAAGTGCACATAAATCACGATAATTTAAGATAAGTCTCACGTCAGTTAGTAGTTAGTAAGAAAGTCAGGGATACGATGTGGACAGGTAGTGTTTGTACAGAAGAAACTTAAAGGAAGATAGAGAAGGAGCCAAGCAAATATGGACGGGAAGTGAATTCCACAGCCTAACAGCAGAGACCTTAAAGGATTCGCCATGAAAGGAGGAGTTATGAGATGAGATTTCAAGGATATAGTTTTCGGAAGGGCGTGAGCTATAGTATATATATAATATATTTAAAAAAGCGGCAAATTTGCCTTAAACGGTTCGTTGTGGAACGATGTCTTGGTACTGATTGAATTTCGTGTTCTGCCTCGAAGTCTGATGATGAAGCGGCAGGTATTAATCCGAACAACTCCTGTGAACTCCATGGTAAATGCAGTAGAAGATGCAGAGAAACTCTAAAATATAAAATGAATATTGTCCAACGTTACCTCATTTGTCGTCGTATCATGTGTGACCTTCAAGATGGAGTAGGGCTCGCTCATCAGCACCGCGTGCACCACCACGAAGTGGATCTTCCTCCTCTGAGTGGGTGAAGTCGGTTCCATATCCGTCCGGGACGATTCCCCTGCCAACTCTTCAGCGCATCGGGAGAAGATCAACAGAGACGCCATGTTCAGTGGCTGGTTGGTTGGAGATCTGTTGATGAAGAGCGGACTTCTGATTAGATGAGCACCTGATTAGACTGTGCCTGATGATTTTAGGTCCGAGAAAGGTTGTCATGGACCTTGTATACAATTTTTATCTACTGTCTTAACTATGAATACTGATTTCGAATTGGTATAACTAAAAATGCTTTATGATAACATTCTTTGTTTGCTTTTCTATCCGACATATAATAAGTGGCTATGTGAAAAACATGGATTTCCAAGATGAATGCCACAAACAATTAGCGACTGTAATTATTTTATATGTATTGTATCAATATAATAACTCTGACTAATTTTTCCTACATCCTCTTTGACGATATTTGCAGCACGCAATGCCAATGTTATGTCAAACACCATAACATGAAAAAAGTTTGAGTTGTAAGAACAAAAAATTGCAATCGTAACAAAAGTATTCTTAAATTTTCTAATTTTCCGCGCAATTGTCGTTATTTTTCCTTACATAAGAACCTTTTCCTGACAATAACAAACAACAAAAATTTAGCGAAATCGGTCCAGCCGTTCACGCGTGATGCCGTGACCAAGGGAAACAGGGATTCATTTTTATATATAAAGATAACAGTGGCGCTACAATCCTTGGTCTTGGGCTCGGATATTCTTGATAATTTCTGTACTTAGGTTGGTAATCAGTCTTCTTTCCTGACTTTTGGGTCCACCGCACGAGCGGGTGTTAAAAAAGTGCGTGAGGAATAAATCCAGAAACTTCCAAGGTCTGGGGCTCCTATTCCGATAATTTTTGGTCCTTCTGAGCCTGAACCTTGAGGGGTAATTTGTTTCACGTTGTTTTCCGTCGTACAAATGTTAAAACGCACATAGATTGATGTAATTTCGTTTTGCCGCTTTGTGGCAGAATTGGAAAAACATATTATTGATCTTTTTGAACCAATAACAAACAGAAGACCATAGTATATAACCATATTAGTATTTTTAAAAATAATTGTAGAAATCCTCACCGCAGTCTCACATGTCTGTACCCTGGCCGCAAACAGAGTAGAGGGATAACGCGCTGCGAAAGCATATAGTTTGTGTCCGCGTCGTAAACCTCGAATCTTATGAGGGCGAGTTCGGGGAAATTCACCTGCAATCAAAAAAACTAAAATAAATATCGATTGGAATGAAAATAGCCTGTACTCTAGAAAGGTTCTAGGTTAATCGTTTTCAATACACGACCTCCTTTAAAGGCTTCCATTCTTCCATTTGTCTCTTATCACTATCGATTTCCCCTCTCCTATATTCCATCTTCCCAGGTTTCTGGTGAGCGTCTTCTTTCTTTCCTAATTTATTACGTATGATATTCTTCTTTTCTTTTTCTTGTCTTTTCAACCGAAGAATAAAACGCTCCATAGCCCTTGGGATTTGTCTAATCATCTTTATCATTTACGTTTGGCTTCCACATGATACACATGGAAATAGTCTTGGTAACAAAAGGTGACCTTGCGGGACACCTTCGAAATTTTTTGAGAAGCTGGCGTCCATTATAGAATTTGTTTATGGTTTACTATATGTCTTAAATAATACATATTAACCACTAGCGCTATATCTACTGATTTTAAAAACCATTTTACATTTATTAGTGAAATTAATTTAACCCGCCAAAACGTTGCTTGATAAGATGACGTCCCTGTGTCAACTGTCATTTAGACAATAACATGCATAGTACGTCATCGTCGGTTCGACTTATCTGTGGCCGTTTTGTGTCACGCTATAATCTATATTTTTTGATAAATTAATTATTATTTATACCATAACGCTTTTTTGTGATATGCCTCACGTTAGCCTTTCTAACATTATTTTAACATTCCTATGTCAAATAATTTTTAATAGAGTTGCTCAAAAAGCGGCGTATTGCAGGGACGTATAGCGTTCGGGATGTGGGCTATTACACACTCGTGCGTTCTCTTTCCCAACTGTCAAAACAATGTCTATTAAAAAGAAAAAACCAACCACGAAGTTTTTACTAAAAAAAATCATAGAAGTTTTTATGCTTGATGCAAATATTTTTAAAAAGACGCTACTAATTTGTTTCAATATCAGATTGAACGATTTGATTCAATGAATTAGGTTAGGTTTCATTTCATTTCATCTCATTAAATTTCATTTCATATCAATAAAAAAAATCTACTGAAGACGTGGCTTTATGGCTTTATAGTTCCCTTTGCCTACCCAAAATAGGTGACGAAAACAAAAAAAAACCTCTGCTTATATTGATTGATTGTTGTCCATAATGAGTAAATTTCGACAATATTTTATTATAAACTGGAACTCAGTATAATTGCACAGAATGCTTCGGAGAACATTTTACCGGAAAAGTCAAAAAGTCCGTACATATTTATTACATACGGCTAATTGTTTGCTTGGAGAGAAGAGAAAAAAGGAGAGTTATATTAAATTGCTTCATTCTTCGGCAACTGTGTTAAAAATAGTTGTTCAGTACACGTGCGGAACCGTCATTGCAACTTCTTCCGACTGTCATCCTGACTTTTTGCAATGACGTTCGACGAAAGGCATTCCGCGCTCGTAATGAAATATCATATTATAATACACAAATCTTTATTATTCACTTCAGAAGCTTAAATGATATGTGTTGAAACATATATAATATATAAGCGTCGGGTTAATTCTCGAATTGCCCCATTAACATCACATTGCCCCTCTTAAGAATGAAATCCCCCTCGAAAATCAAATTGCCCCCTTGAAAGCCAAGTTTTATGTTGATTACGCTAAGTGTCCAATTGGATGGAGAAAACTAACCTTGAACGTAAAAGTCTCGTTCCATATTGGGTTCAGGGCATTCTTCCTCGCGACCTTCGTCTTAATTTTCTTACAATCAGCAGGCACACCCAGCATCTCCACTTCCACATAGGCATTGTAGAAGGAGTAGACGTTCTCAGCCACGTATTGACCAGATATAACGCCCAAAGTGAGATGGGCAGCGTGTATGCCATCGAACTCCTTGTCCATTGGGTTAAACCTGCAATTTTTTTTTACATAGAGCTGCAGATAATTTTGTCAGAGGGAAATTGACAGAAGTCAAAGGCCTCTGGTAATTAAAGTGTCTACAATGGAGGGAAGGTGGCGGAAACGCAAACACGCCCCACTTTGAAACCAGCTACCCTGTGAAGTATTTCCGTTCGATTTAGGATCATTCAACAAAAGTACCAATTATTAAAAAGCCGGCAACGCACTCGCGAGCCCTCTGGTAATTAAAGTGTCTACAATGGAGGGAAGGTGGCGGAAACGCAAACACGCCCCACTTTGAAACCAGCTACCCTGTGAAGTATTTCCGTTCGATTTAGGATCATTCAACAAAAGTACCAATTATTAAAAAGCCGGCAACGCACTCGCGAGCCCTCTGGTAATTAAAGTGTCTACAATGGAGGGAAGGTGGCGGAAACGCAAACACGCCCCACTTTGAAACCAGCTACCCTGTGAAGTATTTCCGTTCGATTTAGGATCATTCAACAAAAGTACCAATTATTAAAAAGCCGGCAACGCACTCGCGAGCCCTCTGGTAATTAAAGTGTCTACAATGGAGGGAAGGTGGCGGAAACGCAAACACGCCCCACTTTGAAACCAGCTACCCTGTGAAGTATTTCCGTTCGATTTAGGATCATTCAACAAAAGTACCAATTATTAAAAAGCCGGCAACGCACTCGCGAGCCCTCTGGTAATTAAAGTGTCTACAATGGAGGGATGGTGCCGGAAACGCAAACACGCCCCACTTTGAAACCAGATACCCTGTGAAGTATTTCCGTTCGATTTAGGATCATTCAACAAAAGTACCAATTATTAAAAAGCCGGCAACGCACTCGCGAGCCCTCTGGTAATTAAAGTGTCTACAATGGAGGGAAGGTGGCGGAAACGCAAACACGCCCCACTTTGAAACCAGCTACCCTGTGAAGTATTTCCGTTCGATTTAGGATCATTCAACAAAAGTACCAATTATTAAAAAGCCGGCAACGCACTCGCGAGCCCTCTGGTAATTAAAGTGTCTACAATGGAGGGATGGTGCCGGAAACGCAAACACGCCCCACTTTGAAACCAGCTACCCTGTGAAGTATTTCCGTTCGATTTAGGATCATTCAACAAAAGTACCAATTATTAAAAAGCCGGCAACGCACTCGCGAGCCCTCTGGTAATTAAAGTGTCTACAATGGAGGGAAGGTGGCGGAAACGCAAACACGCCCCACTTTGAAACCAGCTACCCTGTGAAGTATTTCCGTTCGATTTAGGATCATTCAACAAAAGTACCAATTATTAAAAAGCCGGCAACGCACTCGCGAGCCCTCTGGTAATTAAAGTGTCTACAATGGAGGGATGGTGCCGGAAACGCAAACACGCCCCACTTTGAAACCAGCTACCCTGTGAAGTATTTCCGTTCGATTTAGGATCATTCAACAAAAGTACCAATTATTAAAAAGCCGGCAACGCACTCGCGAGCCCTCTGGTAATTAAAGTGTCTACAATGGAGGGAAGGTGGCGGAAACGCAAACACGCCCCACTTTGAAACCAGCTACCCTGTGAAGTATTTCCGTTCGATTTAGGATCATTCAACAAAAGTACCAATTATTAAAAAGCCGGCAACGCACTCGCGAGCCCTCTGGTAATTAAAGTGTCTACAATGGAGGGAAGGTGGCGGAAACGCAAACACGCCCCACTTTGAAACCAGCTACCCTGTGAAGTATTTCCGTTCGATTTAGGATCATTCAACAAAAGTACCAATTATTAAAAAGCCGGCAACGCACTCGCGAGCCCTCTGGTAATTAAAGTGTCTACAATGGAGGGATGGTGCCGGAAACGCAAACACGCCCCACTTTGAAACCAGCTACCCTGTGAAGTATTTCCGTTCGATTTAGGATCATTCAACAAAAGTACCAATTATTAAAAAGCCGGCAACGCACTCGCGAGCCCTCTGGTAATTAAAGTGTCTACAATGGAGGGAAGGTGGCGGAAACGCAAACACGCCCCACTTTGAAACCAGCTACCCTGTGAAGTATTTCCGTTCGATTTAGGATCATTCAATAAAAGTACCAATTATTAAAAAGCCGGCAACGCACTCGCGAGCCCTCTGGTAATTAAAGTGTCTACAATGGAGGGATGGTGCCGGAAACGCAAACACGCCCCACTTTGAAACCAGCTACCCTGTGAAGTATTTCCGTTCGATTTAGGATCATTCAACAAAAGTACCAATTATTAAAAAGCCGGCAACGCACTCGCGAGCCCTCTGGTAATTAAAGTGTCTACAATGGAGGGATGGTGCCGGAAACGCAAACACGCCCCACTTTGAAACCAGCTACCCTGTGAAGTATTTCCGTTCGATTTAGGATCATTCAAGAAAAGTACCAATTATTAAAAAGCCGGCAACGCACTCGCGAGCCCTCTGGTAATTAAAGTGTCTAAAATGGAGGGAAGGTGCCGGAAACGCAAACACGCCCCACTTTGAAACCAGCTACCCTGTGAAGTATTTCCGTTCGATTTAGGATCATTCAAGAAAAGTACCAATTATTAAAAAGCCGGCAACGCACTCGCGAGCCCTCTGGCAGTGTGAGTAAACGGTATAACTTAATATCAGGTGAGCCTGCTGCCTGTTTGACCTGTATTCTATAAGTAAAGATTCCTAAAAGGACGGCAACGGACTTGCGAGCCGAAAAAACACGAAGGTGTGTCTGGTGCCTGAATGGCTACACCACAGTAGAAATTTAAGTAATAAAATAGAGTTAGAAATGACTACAGTATCCGGGCTGAAAAAGATTGCCGGGCCTAGCTTTTACACACCGCTTAGTCCGAGTGTATTAGAACCTTCTTTGTACTAGCAAGATATTTAAAAAAAAATACCACAGATTACGAGTGTATATGAACCTTCTTTGAACTGGGAAGATAAAAAAAAATACTCACCACAGATTACAAGCGTATAAGAACTTTAATTGTACTGGCAAGTAATAAAAATATTAAAAAAAAAACATACCTTCTATACGCAATATGGCCGGGATCCCACATAACCCGCGGCTTTCTTACGTAACCATGGCAACCGTTGCTCTCAAACATGGCGGCGTTCACCGCCATCGCGGCGTCCTCCGTCTGATAGTTGAGGGCCACAAGTTGTACCCCACACGACCAGAATAGCACGGGGTCGAAGTTTGAGGAGTCTATTCTTAGGCTGAAAAAATTGAGTATAAACTTTAATACGGACGATAGTTTAACGTGACAACGTCATAAAAAGCTTTTATGAATAATTTTTTTTCATATTTATTGAATTATCACTATTTTGTATGGATATAAAGGAGTAAATCCTCGAACGTATAGGCCAAACGTGTGGAAGAGAGATGCGGCGCAAGCGTCCAATGTGCGTAATGGGACAATGACGCATGTTTTATAGTATGTGCAGATGGCGTTCATCGATTTGGGACGTTGTCATTTATCTTCGTAAATATTGTTTATACATTATGTATTCCATCTTTGACTATCTTTAGTTTTAGTTTTTGTTATATAATCTAAGTTCATATAGGATTACGAAATAAATACCGTAAATTTAATACATTATCTTAATACAATCAATAGAAATAATATTTTTATGTAATACTTTTTAGAGCTTATTAACGGCGATTCTATTTTTAAAAATTCATCAAATTCCTTGTATCTGTGGTCGTTTTCAAATTGTCTTTTATGTTCTTTTCTTAAACTGTATTTGTAATCTGTATTTTTTGTAGTGGTTCTTCCCGCCTTTTTTATCGAATATTTCATAACTAAAGTCATTTTTTTTTCGGATTTTATGACTTGGTATTTACAACCTTTAGGTCAACTCAACTCAAATTTTTCATAACCCATTCATAGACTAAAGTCACGTCTCTTTTATCACAACGTAAACACAATTGGACAGAAAGAGACGACAATATTAATAAAAAAAACTGGTATCAATTTTGTATAGAAAAATCTTTTGTTCGCGCGTTTGTAATTAACCTCTATAACGGTTGGACAGATTTC
Organism: Pieris brassicae; assembly: GCF_905147105.1. Classification (NCBI taxonomy): domain Eukaryota; kingdom Metazoa; phylum Arthropoda; class Insecta; order Lepidoptera; family Pieridae; genus Pieris; species Pieris brassicae. Next base: position 5,124,146 of record NC_059678.1, on the reverse strand, counting down.
GATGATTTTTTGTGGACTTGCGTATATGTTGATTAGATTTATAATAAAATAAAAAAAAAAACTTTGGTTGGCTCCGCTAGTAGGTTATTTTTTTCAAACAATATAAAAAACTATAATTAATTAGCATAGCGCTACCAATATGTTAACATATGTAATGTTAAGTGATACTGCCGCCCATGGGCACTCACATTGGCAGAAGGCTCGTAGGTGCGCTGCCGGCCTTTTAAGAATTCGTACTTATAGAACAGGGGGATTCGAGCAGGAGGCTCACCTAATGTTAAGTGATACAGCCGCCCATGGGCACTCACATTGCCAGAAGGCTCGTAGGTGCGTTGCCGGCCTTTTAAGAATTGGTACGCTCTTTTCTTGAAGGACACTTCTTCCCCCTTTCTAAAGACTTATTAGACTTACCCGGCTGGATAAGTCCTTACTAACTGACTCTCAGTATGAGCGATGATGGCCAAGGGATGTTTTCTGCAAATCTTCTTCGCAATCGCCTCATTAACCGACGAACACCTGTAGCATGGATGGTGTATCGCTGGCGCGTTGAGGCAGCGGCCCTTATGCCCACTAAGGTGTTGCTGGTAAGTGATATGAAACAATTATTAAATTTGTTTTTGTTATTTTGATGGCGTCTAGTGTAGAATTTGTTTTCTTTATATGAACATTCATTTTAGTGGGTGTGTAGTCAGTCTTCAAGGTCTTCTTTAAACAATTGGAGGTCGTACCCCCCCCCCAGGGGCGACCCCCCTCTTGGTTATGGACTAGGGGTTTTGTGTCTCCTATAAAACACGTTATACAGGGCGTCCCAAAGTTATGGGACATGATGGGAAAGTACCTTAAATATCGTTAATAGGATATTTTACTCTTCTTAAATAACATAATATTTTAAAAGAAACCGAAAAGATACTAAAAACCGGTGCAAATTGTTATCTTTAATTTTGTTAAGACTAAACATTCATAATTTCAGGAACCCGCCAAAACGCGTTAAACAAGATGGCGTCGGACAAACACAAACAAACGTCAAAATTGTTAACGTGTCAATTGCCATACTTTTCTTGAGCGGCGGCTAAAATCGGAATCGACATTTTGAAATGTCAGACTGACAATGTCTATCTACCAACATCGAATGAATTTCCAACTAAAATGTATTCCTTTTTATTACTTAAATAATTATTTAAAAACGCCAGTGGCGCTATAATCTACGATATTTTTGAGAATTTTTGTTCTTAAGTAGGTGAACTTCGTTTTGGGCTTAAGATAAAGTTCCTTAAGATATTTTGAATCGCCAAAATATGTTACTGCCAAACTCGAAGATGGCTGGACCAATTCGAGTGTTTTTTTAACTCTGAGAAAGGCTTTTAGAGGGGGTAACCTAAACATCAGTTTTTATTCTGGAAAATCAAACATTCTCTAAGGGGCAAAGTCTTTCATATAACCCTCAAGTTAGCTATAGTTAAAATTACATAATGAAATGTGATATTGAAATAAACTTTATTTAACTAGATAATGCGTTATAATACAACTTTTAATGTATTCGATATCTTTTTTCTATTGTTAGTCGTCTTTATAAAAAGAAATAGGCAAAAAAAAATGAAAATATTTTTATCTTGTTACGCCAAAGAATTATAACTTCTAACGCGTGTACATAACACACACATATTTTATTTATTAAAGTTTCGTTTAAAACATACCGTGCTGTCACCACTTTCTGAAGACTCGAAGCTGCTGCAAGGCGCTGTATTGTCCTTCACAGTGTTCGGCTGCTTCACAGAACTACGTGGTGACAGGGGACTGAGCCCACGGAACTTTATTGCCTGAAACAAAATTTTGATAAAATCTGACAACCGCATTTCACACAGGCCGGCCAGGCCTACAGTAATGAGGACTACGAAGAAGAATCCTTGAAACAAAAGAGGCTATTAAAGAAGGGATGGTGACCAATGGGGGTGACAAACGGGATGGAGAAGGTTACCTGGAGGTGGAAGCCCATGCCAATGGAATAATTTTTCTCCACCGATTTTGGTATTTTATTAGGTGTATAATTTTGACAACTTAAATGGAGATGGGCATGCCTGTTCTACAGATGAAAGATGATCGAAGACGGAAACTAAATGCAAAGAAAAATACAGACGAAATAAGCGATAGATCGACGACATTGAAAGGATGGCCAGCAAAAAGTTGGAGAAGGCCGTCTCCCAGACGGGGGCCACATAGATGTGGATAACTAACACTATATACCTGTACATATGTGACCATATCGCTTAGTTCTCTTGCGATTTGGTTACTCCTTTTCCTGGCCGAGTGCTTCATACTTCCAGACGTGTCGCCATCGCCCTCACTTCTACGAAAACTCTGGTACAGTGACAGGGAGCGCCCAGTCTTCTCCTCCATTGAATTTAGGATTTTGTTTAATTCTTTTTCTGAAATGTTTGAAACATAAATTTCGGCTCGAAGGACCAAAATATAATTTATATGAAGGCGTGCTCTCGTATTCGAATTTAATTAAAACAAGAATAATTATCACGAGTAGAGATGTTATATGCTGGATGGGTTATATGGTGAGAAAAACAAGCAAACATGGAACAGAATTGTAACGGAGTGGTACGTAGGAAACGAAAGATTGGCAGGAAAGATGGGGATATAAAAAGGGTAGGGCCCAATATGGACTGGAACCCCTACAATTGGATTTTATTTTTCCGATTTTTCCTATAACTTCGATTTTGTTCCCCTTGGACTTCCCTTCCCTTTGGACTCCTGGGACGGGGCTCAAGTGAACAGCTAATCAAAGATTTAAGTTGGAGCCTGGTAGATGGTACCGGTGACTCCAGAGCTGGTGCTTTCCTCGCTCAACGAATAAATATCGCAATGCCAGCGTTAAAGGATCAAACTACGAATCAAATTATTTTATGTCCCTCTGTCCTTCAAGTGCCTGAGCTGATATGCCTTTATAAAAAATATAGATACACTACAATCATTTTTAAAAATGCACCTTCAAAATCATCATCTTCATCGTAATCATCATCAGACAGATACTCTGTGAGTGATGATCCAGCTGACTGGTTGGACATGATGGAACTGCTTCGGTTGCTGGCGTCTGGGAGGGATGAACTGGTGTGGCGGAGACCATTTGCCCTAAAAACATGTAAAATTGTACATCCATGAGCAGGCGCAAGCGTCATGTACCAATGGACTTTTACTCACTCACTTTATTTTTTTTTTGTTAGGTATATATAGGTTTTTTTGTTAGGTTAGGCGCTCCACAATTGAGCGCTTTTTAACCACCACTATGTGGAACTAGATGCCCACTGAAGTATTTCCAAACCAATTAGACTTAGGGTTCTTCAAGAAACGAGCGTACCAATTCAAAGCGGTCAATACGAGCCCTCTGCCAATGCCAACACTTCTCTAAATCCTTTCTTGAAGAGCCCTAAGTTCGAGAATACCTGGAATTGCAGCTGGTTCCATAAAGTAGTTTTTTAGGCAAGAACTGTCTTAAAAAGCTTGTGATGATGAAACTGGTCGAATTTTCCATCCAGTCTTGATGTCCGATGATGAAATTTATTATCATATCATCGTCAGACGTCATGATGAAACGGATGGGATTTCTCATTGATGTCCGATTAAGTCTTATACAGTTAAATGGTACACGAAATCTTGGCTCGATCAGCACAACTGTTCCGCTTAAAGCTCTTCATAAACAGATAGATGTCATTGAAAGATGTCTTATAGCATACCTGTAGGTAGACGACAGTGCTCCTCCGTGAACTGACGTCGCCCCAGTTAAGCCAATGGTAGGACTTGACTCGATTGGAAATAATTTCTTGTTTTTTATCAGCACCTTGAAAATTAAGTTCTAATTTAAAATATATTTATTTAATTACATTAAAATAAAAACAAATCAATAACATGCGATCTCTTCCAGTCAACCCTAAAAGGGAAAATAAATAAATATAAACCTACCCACATAACAAAAATTTAATTGCAAGTAGCACTGACAAATTATACAATTACCAAACTTAATCTAAAATAAAATATAAAAAAATAAACTAAAAACTTATCATGTCTCATGAGCTTATCGTATGATGTCGTTAATCCCTTGCAAGATTTGCGGGCTTTTGTATCGGATGTGGACTTGTGTGGACACGTTTGCCGCGTCTCACCTTCCCCAGACAAGCAAAGAAAACAAAAAACGGATCAAATGTAAGAGTATTTCCTCCTACTCTTGGACCCTAAGGTTCAAGTGCACAGGCGCTAACCAAGTCTATTAAAATAAAATAATAACTTAATACTATATATCAAACGTTTAAAAAGTAAACAGCTTCAACGTTTAATTTAACTAAATAGGACAATTGTCAAATGTCACGATGTCAATGTCACTATTCGATTCAATTAATCGATGTATTTTCATCGATTACCAATAAGTTACCTTATATTTGAGTTGCTCTGGGCTAGGCAGCCGTGGCTCGTCCGTGTAATCAACATCAAACAGGAAAGAGGTTACCAATTGCTCTCCAAACACTGCCTGGATGAAAACGGAATTAGTAAACTTTAATCCTAAAAAAATTACGTTGCTTAACAATTTATGGTACATTTTTAACATGACGTGAGGGCAATGCCTGCCCTCGTCTACAACGCGATGTTCGTAACAACTGACCTCAAACGTGCTCGCCATCACTTGTTGCTGAGGCAGGCTGCAGTGGTTCTCAATACTTAAGATCAAGGGATATGGAGACGTTACGAAGGCACTTCTGTAATTTATTACTTTTAATTAATATTACTGCCAAACCGATTTCACGATTATAAAACAATTATCAGTATTGTGCCTATCCACGCGAAATATTATTGTATCCACAAGTATCCAACCATGGACCTCTAAGCCACGAAAGCGACGAAAATATTTCCTTATTATTTTCTTCATGTGATGCCTAATGCACCAACTAAGGGTTGAGAGTTGCGAAGGCAATACAGCTGAATTTAAAATTAACAATCCTAAAGTATTCAAATTAGCTAAATTCTGAGTGCAGAAATAATGATGCTATCCGAAACATAACTTTGAAAATCAAGAAAATTCAGGCGTCTAATTGTATCCACAACGAAGTTACAGAGGCTTGAATTGCTTCCAGAAAAGCATGGCTGTGTCACTTCTTTGATAGAAATAGAAGGCAAAATGCTTGATATTGCACTGCCATGCCTTCAGATATATATTTCTGTTCTGTGTAAAAATACCTCCTTTGTATTAAGATGTATATTTTATCAATCTCAATTTGACGGTGGCAAACCGATACCATAAAAAAACAATAAACAACTATCACCTGGCAATAGTTTCGACTACCCGTCGAAATGGTATTTTGGTGGTGAATGTATGGCCGTGGTATATCACGGGATTCCCATCATCCCCATCCCAGCAGTCCAGCTCTACGCACCTACAGCCTGTTAGTAACACCTGTAAATATATTTATGCTTTAACTTATCATTCGCATAGTAAAGTAATTATAGTTAGGTATTAATTTCTGTTCGGAAACATTTTGTTTATTATTCGTAGGTAAGTTTTATAAAAGTCTTATAATCTTATTTAATTTTAATAAAGTTAATTTTGCGACTAGAGTTGGTACTAATAAGTACATGCCCCCTTATTCTTTCTATTACGAAATATAATACCTTCTAGGCTTTTTAAACTATGTAATAATTGTATAATCTAGTCTAGTTTAATTGTAAGAATCTTCATATGAGTTACGGTTCCTCGTTAGAGCATGTGTTAATGCCATTAAATTATTGCTTAATTGGATTAGTTATGTACTCAATGTTTCGTTTGAATAGGCAGTTTAATGATTATAATCTGTGAATGTTAACATAATGCGGATTTGTGCACATACTCGATTAAACAATGCTCATATAAAATGTTTAAAGTTTTGCGCATGTCCATAAGTATTGATTTGGACTGTAAGTTTTAGTCGACTTTGTGCCTTCGAACAATTGATATCAGCAGACAATCAGATAAATTGAAGATTAATTCGATTACTCGTTGTAGTCTTGACATCTACTAAAAGTCAAGCAGTAAACAGTCTGTCGCTCAACTGTCAATTGTCATATACTGTGAACTGTGTAAACTTTTATGTTTTGCTTTTGTGGTTAGGAGCCGGGTTTTTAATTTCTGCTGTTAGAAAATTTTGTCGGGAAAATGAAGGAAGATTCCGGAGAAATTGACACGAGAAATGTTGTTAAGAACCGAGAGTTAATGTATCGTATGATTATAAGGTAAACATTGATAGCAAGCTTAAAAATGTACAAGTTAATACTTTATGTTGTAAATAAACAAAACAAGGCGGTTTTCTTTTCATTGAGATAGTACAATTATTAGATATGTTATTAATCAGATGTTGTCTATTTGAAATTCTATAACAAGCATAACGTCGCTGTATTTTTACGTATTATATACCTGTTTAGCTTGAACAAACAAACAATACACGTAACGTGTAAACAAGATACACAAACTAAGAAATGTTATTAAATTTTATAGATTTCAATTAAGTATATTATTACTATGATAAACAGTGGTTTTATTTTACTGCTACAAAAATTTAATGAACCAATATGGGATTAAACTGCACTATAATACATGGCATATCTGTTAACACATTCATAGCTTTTATCTCATTATTGAAGCAATTTATTTCAATTATATTTGCTAAGTAGAAATCTACTTATAATACTAATATTATATTTCAGTCAACTATACTATGATGGATTCCAGCCCATTGCAGCTACATTGGCAGCTGCTGTGCATGCTGATCCACCCTGTCCCCCAAGTGACAGGTATAAAAAACATCCACAAACTTGTACTAATACTAAGCTTGATTCAGAGTATTAGAAAAAGCTTCTAATTAATGTTCCTATGTATGTAGTGTGGACTTTAGTTTCTGCATTATAGATGATGGCATTGACATAGATGCCCATTTTTTTGTTGTGAATTCCTAATAGTAAAATATTATCAAGTGCCAATTACTCAATAAAATTAAATAAGCTATGTCAACTTATAACATTTAGGGTCTGTTTCACAATGTATGGATAAAGTACCAAATAGCTATGCAACACATAAATTATTTGGAAGATAAAAGTTACGAATAAGAAACTTCGTGTTTCATCAGACTTATAAGTTATGATTGACTTTATGTGGCGAACAGCGCTATCTGACAGTCGTGATACAGTAGCGTTTATCCTACCAATAAGTAATAAATAGCTAATTTGGAACTTATCCGTACATTGTAGAACAGACCCTTAGAAGAATGCCAGCAATAACATCTATAGTTTTATGCTAAATAAAACATATTATTTCAGTTTTCATTTCTTGAATTGTTACTATTTCTTATTGGACTATATTAAGTGGTCTTATTATAAATTCTTAATCATTATAGCTCTCACTCGTAAACTAACTTGCTATAGGCAAAATAATGTTTTAAATTCATCAAATAGATTCTATGTTTATACATTAATGACCTAAAAAACATGTTTTGAAAATGGTTATCTGTAAAAAAATTATAAATATAAATAGGCACAATTTTGTAGAAAATTATTCATTTAATATAATTGTTATTTCTGGGCTAAAATATCTTCAGACCAAATATCATTGTCTTGAACTGCCTTATAGAAGGCAACTGGTTTATCAAAACTAAAATTGAATAAACTATTTTTTACCTGTTAGTTAGAGTGACTCATTCATTTTTCTGGATTCAATTCCTAGCTCAGAACCAATAAAGACGGAGTCATACAATTCATGATTTTTATTAAGAAAAACAATTTTCAGGCTTCTTAACCTAATGATGGTTGGACTTCAACATGAACCTGACAGAAAAGACAGATTAGCAGCGGCAAATGTAGCTGAACATTTAATGGGGACTACAGGTTTTGGTAAGCAATTCATAGATTCAAGATCAACATTCGGTAATTTATTTGTAATTAGTGCATTATTATATTTTAATTTGTAAGAAAACTAGGATATAGATATATACAAGTCTGTATCTTAATGTATCAAAAAATTTATTACCTATAGTGTATTTATTGCTTAAAATAAATAAAACAATGGCGCTACAACCTTTTTAGGACTGGGCTTCAGGATTCTGTATCTGTTTTATGATCATTTGTCAATCAAATAGGCAAGTAGGTGATCAGCCTCCTGTACTTGATCCGCTCGGTTTACTCACAATGTTTCAGCAAATGTTAAGTGATTATAGAAAGAAAGTCCATTGATGCACAGGGGTTCTTCGACCTCAGGGATGAGAGTCACTAGCCCAACACTGCTCATAATAGTTATGTATAAATTTCAGATTTAGAATTCGAAATGGACGCGTCCTCATTGGCTCCAGAGCCGGCTACGTACGAGACGGCGTACGTGACGTCACACAAGATGGCGTGTCGTGCGGGTGCGTTTAGCTCTTGCGGACAGTTGGTTGCTACGGGCAGTGTGGATGCTAGTATTAAGGTAACTTTCATTATGAGGGTTCAGGGCAGTGTTGGCCTTCAGCATGCGACTCTCATCCCTCAGGTGCTAGGTTCGATCCCCGGTTCTGCACCAATGGACTTTGTCTATTTTTTTAAATGTATTATATATAAATCTTTTGGACTGATTCTTATGATTTTGTGTTTGAGAATGTTTTTTTTATATATTTAAGATGTGTTATAAATTATGATTGCATTAGATTTTAGATGTTGAGCGAATGTTGGCGAAGTCTGCTCCGGAGGAGGTGGAAGCTGGAAGGGAACAACAGGGACATCCGGTTATACGTACTCTGTGAGTGATTTATTTAAAATGATTAAATAATACTTTTTTAAGGTATATTGTCAAGAGAATGTGTTAATACCGACGCCAACAGACACTCTCAATGATAGAGAGATCGCAAGTGCGTTGCCGGCCTTTTAAAATCCTATGATCAATCAAGGCTATATTGTCAGGAAAATGTGTTAAATATTACCACCGACAATAGGCACTCTATGCCCGAGGGCTCATGAGTGCGTTGCCGGCCTTTTAATATCCTATGATTAATCAAGCTTATATTATGGTAAGGAGAATGTGTTAAATGATACCACCACCAATGTACACTCAATGCCTTTGGCTCGCGAATGCGTTGCCGGCCTTTTAAAATCCTATGATTAATCAAGCCTATATGGTCAGGAGAATGTGTTAAATGAAACCACCACCAATGGAATGTCATCATCCAATGCCTTTTGCTCGCGAGTGCGTTGCCGGCCTTTTAAGAATTGGTACGCTCTTGTCCTAATTATTGTATATAATATTTTTAGATATGACCACACAGACGAAATAACAGCGCTAGACTTTCACCCCCGGGAACAGATCCTGGTATCGGCCTCTAGAGACTGCTGCATCAAGCTTTTTGATATCACAAAAGCTTCAGCGAAAAAAGCTTACAAATCTATTACGGTAAGAAAAAACATATATATATAGAGAAAAAGCATCATTCATCATCATTTTCCAGCTTTGATTCGAACTTCTACATTGAGTGCAAAATGATTCTATGTGTTGCACAGAACACCATTACTATATCACTCTTGACAGGTGTCAGATGAAATATCTGAGACAGTTGACAGTCAATTATGAATCCCTATTTCAATGTATATTTATTTTTATCACTCTGTATTTATTCAGTAGAAACTTGGAATCTATAATATGTGTTGCACAGAATACCATTGCTATGTAACTCTTGACAGCTGTCAGAAGAAATATATCTGATAGATGACATTATGAATCCTTATTTCAAGTGTATTTTTATCTCTGTATATTTATTCAGTAGAAACTTGGAATCTATAATATGTGTTGCACAGAATACCATTGCTATGTAACTCTTGACAGCTGTCAGAAGAAATATATCTGATAGATGACATTATGTATCCTTATTTCAAGTGTATTTTTATCTCATGTATATTTATTCAGGAGAATCGTAGAATCTATGATATCTGTGTTGCACAGAACACCATTGCAATATCATTCTTGACAGGTGTCAGAGAAAATCTGACAGTTGACAGTCAATTATAAATCGTTATCCGAATGTATATGGAGCATTTTTTTATCTCAAATATAGGACGCAATCAATAGAATCGTAGAATCTATGATATCTGCACAGAACACTATTGCTATATAACTCTTGACAGCTGTCAGAAGAATTATCTCTCATACAATGTAACATACGCTCATGATTGTCTTCAGGACGCCGAACCGGTCCTGAGTGTAGCCTTTCACCCGTTGGGTGATCATATAATAGCCGCGACCACTCACCCCGTGATACGACTGTACGATGTCACCACCAGCCAGTGCTTCGTTTGTCCAATCAACACCCATCACCACAAGAAACAAGTTAATTCTATTCAGTAAGTCATTTAAATATTGTATTTTATCTCGATCTCCCTTTCTCACTCTCTCTCTCTCTCTTTTCTTCGACAAATGCTGCACATCTTCGCAGCTTGCTGCTGCTGCTGCTTCTTCTTTTCGTCTCCGTAAAAACTTTACCCTAATGCGCCAAAAGAAGTTTCACTTCAAAAATATGCATTCTGGAATTAACTGGCTCAAATTCCGGGTCCACGTGGAGCCAACCAGCCCCCCTCCAACCTCCTTTTACTTCTGCATGGGAGCACCCGTCAACTTCACCAAATTCACCAGTCACAATCCGTGCAGCTTGATGTGGATTCTCACGGCATCTTCTATCGCATTTACCATGAAGAGCCGTCAGAATTGTTCGGATTCAGCTGAGTTTCATCATCAGACTTCATGGTAGAATATGAATTTCCACCTGAATTACGACATTCGTTTCACAACTGAGCGTTTCTTAAGCCAGTTTTTGCCACCACTATGTGGAACCAGCTGCCCACTGATCCTTCAAATAACGAACCAATTCTCTTAAGGCCGTCGAGGCAATGTAAACTGTCCATGGGCGGTATCACGTAACATCAGGTGATCCTCCAGCCCGTTTGCCCCATGTTATATATACCAAGTATTTTCTAGCATAATTAATGAAACGAATTTTATAGGAATCCATGAAAATTCCTAGAAAAATCTTGTTTATCTACTATAACTTTTCTGCTCTCTCAAAGCTCTGCTTAGTTTGGTGACAAGAGTAGAAGGTTGGGGGGGGGGGGGGGGGGGTTTAATGTTATGATAAATCTGCTTACGTAAAACTTGATCGGATTCTTACTGGGGTTGCCTGGAAGAGATCGCTTGTTAGCGATAAGGCCGTAACCCTACAAGCTTCATTTAGATTTCTGAAGCATTTGTCAAACTAATTGGCAAGTAGGTGATGAGCTGTGACAGTTTCCTGACGATGTTTTCCTTTATACTAGAGAATGTTAGCGCATAGAACGAAATGCCTGAGATGAAGGCCGCGGAAGCCACTAGGCCAACTCTTTTTTAATGTCCTAAAATTTAATTAATTTTATTTAACGTTACCTAATAAAAATAACAGATTTTCGCCGAACGGCAAATACTACGCCAGCGGTAGCGCGGATGGTAGCGTGAAGCTGTGGGACACGGTGTCGAATAGGTGTTTCAACACCTTCCGTAACGCACACGAGGGGGAGGTGTGTTCCGTAGCGTTTACGCGTAATAGCAAGGTATAAATTAACTATCATAAATGTTTATTAAAAATTGTCTAATAGCATACGAAGTCTTGTGTTGATAGATTTGTTTATTAAAGAAAAAAAACAATTTTACAGCTTTTTTATGTAAATTAAATAAATTTGCGTATAATGGAACAAAATTTGACATTTGTCAGTACTCAAAACATTTGTCATTTGACATTTGTCAATACTCAAAACATTTGTCATTTGACATTTGTCAATACTCAAAACATTTGTCATTTGACATATGTCAATACTCAAAACATTTATCATTTGACATTTGTCAATACTCAAAAAATTGTGATATGAGATTTGTCAATACTCAAAACATTTGTCATTTGACATATGTCAATACTCAAAACCTATTTGTCTGATATATAAAATAAGGTATGGCCACGGGATGACTGGCGATTTGCTTTTTCAACAGGACTTTGGTAATTTTTATAAAATATTTTTTTTTTTTCTTTATTTTAGTACCTACTGACCTCTGGAATGGATTCAACAATTAAATTATGGGAACTGGCCAGCAGCCGTTGCCTCATACAGTACACCGGGGCTGGCACCACTGGTATGTACATAAAATATATTTAAAAAAAATTTAAAGTGGCATTCGGCCAAGGCCAGAAGGTCTTGAAGAGACATCAGGGTTGGAGGTTCACCCAAGAGCGGTCTAACATACTTCTAATTGACAATTGACGTCCGTAAATCTTCAAAGGCATGGGGCAGATATATTTTAGGTTCATTTTCAAAACAAGAAGTTGATTCTTCAATAATGTATTACAAAATTTAATTTTCGTTGACCTTCTGTTAACTGTCCAAAATGTCTAGGTAAGCAAGAGCACCCGGCCCAGGCGATTTTTAACCACACTGAAGATTATGTTCTGTTCCCGGATGAGGCCACAACATCACTCTGCACTTGGCACTCCCGGAGTGCGAGTAGATGTCAGCTCATGTCATTGGGGCATAACGGTGCTGTGAGGTGAGGGCTTCTGACATTTTATATAAATTTATGACAGTTTATGTTAAGTTATGACATTTTATTTAAACTTATGACAGTTTATATAAATTTATGACAGTTTATGTTAAGTTATGACATTTTATTTTAATTTAAGACAGTTAATTTGTTTTTATTGAGAGGTTATTACTATTAGGGTAATAACAAATTCATGGACTTTGATAACTTATATTATTTATTTCACAATTTTATTATAATATATGTATATTATGTATTTTTCTAATGCAATATGTTTATTTTTCCAGACATATTGTACATTCTGCTACGGCGCCAGCGTTTTTGACTTGTAGTGACGATTACAGGGCTCGATTTTGGTATAGACGCAATACGCACTAAATAAATGTACTTTTTGTCATGGATTTTTATTTTTTGTCCCTACATATGTTATCCCTTGAAGAATTTAACGCAGGAAATTATTTTTAAGTTTGTATTTTATGATTATTTCTATACTATGAAATTTTGTATTAAGTCAAAAAGTTTGCAATAGATGGCGCGGATTCACATTTAAGATATTCTTTCTACAATATACAAATAAATTTGTATAATTTTCTTGGGTCAAAGGAGAAATGGCTGGTGACGCTTGTGTAGGTAATAATTAAAAATTACGAAATTAAATAAAATTACGCCGCGCTTTGAGAGTCGGAGTTGGAAGCCTTTTCCGTAATTTTGCATGGATTCAGAAAGTTTACAATAGATGGCGCGGATTTACGTTTCAGATATTTTTTCAACAACAACGCAATTATTATACAAATTAAATTTGTGTTATTTACTTGAGTCAAGAGAAATTGCTGCTATTGCTTGGATAAATAATAAAATAACACAATTAAATAAAACTACGCCACGTTTCGAGGGTTGGTAAAGCTTTTTCCGAAATTTTGCACTGATTCAGAAAGTAAGCGATAGATGGCGCGGATTTACATATAAGATATTCTTTCAACAACAAACAAATTAATTAGTATAGTTTGCTTGAGTGAAGAGATGTAATGCTTGTGTAGATGATAAAAAGTACGAAATTAAATCAAACTACGTCACGCTTCGAGAGTCGGATATACTGTCGCGTTAAATCTGAGAGTAACACTACTGAAAGTGTATTTACGAAGTAACCCTGCTGAAATAAGTTTTAAAGAACCTGCTGTCGCGTTAAATCAGAGAGTAACACTACTGATAATGTGTTTACGGAGTAACCATGCTGAAATTAGTTTTAAAGAACTTGCCATCGCGTTAAATCAGAGTAACACTCCTCTATAAAAATCAGAATTTTTATAGAGTATCCCAGCTGTAAGACCACTCACCTGACTGTATAGCTCGACTGATGACTCTCCCTTCAGCTGATGTCCAGTCAAATATGTGTTGTGACTGCTGGCGATGTAATACTGACTTAATGGTCCCGACATTTCTCGACTTAGGTCCTTGTCTTCGTTTTCAGAGGATTTCCTGAAAAAAATATTGGTAACCATTATTATGGAAGTTACACACACAGCAGTGTTGGCCTAGTGGCTTTGAATTCGTCTCTCATCAATGAGTCATAGAACCCTGGCTGGCCACCAATGGACTTATATGTGGGCATTAAACATTCGCTCGTGTCAGGGACGTGATTACCTACTTGCCTATTAGATTGACAAATCATGAAAGAGATGGAAGGATGGTGAACAGTTCTTCCAATTTAAAGGGAGGATTTACCGCCTTGGCTCGGGCTGTTTTGGTGTAGCTCGTTCCAATTAGGTTGTTCCCGCGACTAGCGCAAGGGCGTCTCCTGGGACCTCACCTACCCCGGTCTTTCTTTATCCCTAATCTGATTTTGCTCTGCGGCTCGGGCCGGCTTTTAATTTGTTAGCTATCAAGATTGGATTATCCGGTTCCGTTAAACCATGCCCCCACATGCTACTGATGCTTTTACGCACCAATGGGTTAGGATGGTGTTTAGACCTGTCGAAGTGGCCCGAATAATCAATAGAGACTAGCTGCCCTTAGAACATTTTTTAACAGCTTGAGAACTGTAGCATAGTGTAGAATTGCAGTATTTGGAGGAAAATTTTTGCCTCTACGAAAAAGAAGGGAGACAACTTAGAAGATGCATATAAGAATTTAAATAAATAGCAGTTACATGGCAGAGGCTGGCACAGTTCAGAGAGGAATAGCGGGGTTTGGAAGAGACCCTTGCCAAAAATGGTCATACTTAAAAGAAGATTGAAGTAGAAAAGTGTTAAATGAGTCACGTCTGTTCAGTTACACTTTGGGTCTAAAAGTGAAGGCTAACATCAGCTGGAAAACGACTATTAAAAATAATGATCACGAAAATGAAACAAGAGACTATGGCTCAGATATGAAATAATCTAGCGCCATTTGGCCTGTACCTGAAATAAGTGCTATAAGTTTCATGACTCACCCTAAATTCCCAGCTCTCCTCTGTTCAGGGACAAAAGCATAATTGTCCTTGTCCGATAGAAACCTCACAAACCCCTCGAATGAAAGACAATTGTCAGCTCTCAATGTCGGATCTGGTTCGTGCCTCTAAAAATATGTCAAGAATTTTATTGGTTTGGTTTTGTACCATATCATGGTCATGGTCTAGAACTTAAAACCTGAACAACAGTTTTAATTCTGGAAAAGCCAACGATATCTATGGGGTAACAAAATGTTCCATATGTTGGTATTTAGTAAAAAGTTCTCTATCTCTTTTTACCAAGAGAAAATCTCAAAAAAATAGTTTTCTTTTCTTCAAACTGAAAATAAACGTTTTCTTCTGTACTAGCGAACGCCAACAGTCTTTATAGCCATACGTGGGCTAAATAAAATCATATTAAGGCGAAAAGAAGTTAGCGGGGGCTGCTGACTCTCTCACCTGTATAATATCTTTTAATTGCTGTTCATTCTTGGGCTCCAACTGTCTTGTTTCACAGAATTTTCCAAGGGTAGGTAGAGAGAGGACCCTACCGCTTAGATCTGGGTTAGCACCTGAAAAAGAAATAAGTTATTCGACTGAAGTATTGTAACATCGGATTTACCAGAAACTGTGCAGCTAAGTTCATATGGTCAGTGCTAACAGACCCTGGATGGCGACGGAGTGAAGGTGCCTTGAATCTTTTCTATTTCTTTTATTTTCTTTCTGTATCTGTTTTAGGATCATTAATCAATCTAATAGGCAAGTGGGTCATTAGCCTCCTGTGCACATGAACTCGACTTTTTGGGCTTAGCCTGGTTTCCTCATGTTGTTTGCCTTTACCTGTGTTAAATGTGCACATAGAAAGAAAGTCATTTGGTGCACAGCCGGGGATCGAGCCTACGACTTCAGGGGTGAGAGTCGCACGCTGAAGCCATTTGGCCAACACTACAATTGACAAATTCTAGCATAATTCATGGGTGAATAAAATTCCACTGAAAAGGAATTACCTGGTAGCGCCGCGGCGGCTAAAATGTCAAAGGCCTTTTTCCTTCCGACCTTATCGCTGGGCGGCTCCAAATCGAGCGAACCGTTTCTCGTTAGAAGACCTGTGGAAAAGTATCAATATAGACAAATATATATCATTTCATATAGTCTAGCTACAGTATAGCTACAGTCAAATTAATCATAATAATGAGGATAAATTGAAAATTAAAGCTTAGAGTACTTATTTGGTTTGGAATCTACCAGGTGCCAACTTAAATCTTCAATTGAACCAACTAACCGTCAGTTATAAAAAAAAACCCTCAATATTCAATTCTTAAATCAAGGGTGTAAAGAACAACTGGACTGAACAAGAGGAACTGTTCGTTCTATTCAGTCAAGTACTTTGGTTTAAAAAAAAAATTCAAGCAACATATACATTTGAAGAAATGATCTGCAACCAAATCTCGAGGCTACACGCTCGAATCGCCGTTCATAGAAGAGTGCTTATCCCGAGATTAACCCATCAGAGTATGTTGGGTGTGACAGAAAAGGAAAGTAGCATAAATGCTGTGAAAATCAAAACGTTACGTGTGCAGCGTAAGTTAAAAGAAGATACGAAAGAGTAGGTAATGTAGGATATACAAGGGAACTAGATGGTGAAGTTGGGTCGGAGATGTCTGTAACTGGACCAATCGAACAGCTACTAGAGAATGTAGTAGTTAAAAGTACGCATAACCACTCATGCATGGTGGATGAAGAGGAGATACGAGATAAGTAGAGGATCGCGGCAAGTGGAGATCCGTGGAGCCCATCGGGAATAAGGCTTGAAGATATAAACTCCAGTCTTATTGATCACAATACTTGATGATGCATAACGTTGGCAAGAGTCTCAGATGTCAAAGATCTGTGAGTGCAATGCGAATCTTGGTTTTGCGCACCATGTAGACAAGACATGCAAAAAGGGTTACAGAAATCTGGGGTTCATATTACGAATAGCTTGTGGCTTCACGAATATCAGTGCAATTGAAATTTTATACAATGCGCTAGTGGGAAGTCACTTGGAGTACAACGCAATGGTGTGGGCCCCATATGGGGCTAAATACAGTCTCATGTTAGAGCGAGTACAAAATAAATTCACTCGCTGTATCCAGTGTATCCATTGTATCCGCTTATGTAGCCTGTTTGTTCTGGGTATGGTGGGTTATGACCAGCTACACCTCAGAAGAGATCTAGCTGTGTGTACTTATACTACTGGATATTATGTAGAGACTATTATGAGAGAGACGGGTACCAAATAGAAACCTGAGGCTTCCGTCAAAACTTTTGGATGTACCGCGAGCACATTCCAACTTGGTTAGCAAAGCTCCACTCACGCGAGCAATACGAACAATTAACAAAATTTCTACTGAGGTAGACCTATTTGTTGGTACACTGGCTGAGTTCACAAGAGTTGCTTGCTATATTGTTAGTTATAAGATTTAGGCATATAAATACATTTTGACGTTCTATCGTATTAGTTGTAACTGTTAAGGTAAAATAATGATGGGGAAATAAAAAAATAAATAAACAAAAACTTAAAATAAACTCCAGTTGAGAAGTGGTTGTACTCAGACCTGTTCTAAAAGCTGTTTTGTTCCTGAAGAGTTCTGGCGAGCTTCTACTTTTCTCAGCTCCTAAAAACGGACATCTCCCCCTTGGAACTGCAAGTTGTTCGAATACATCACGCAGCTCTGACCGCATGACAAGACTAGGAAAAATTTTACACATTATTTATTATATACCTTTGATTATTTCTATATGTAAATACAATATACATTACTAGCAAAACAGCGGATTATATAACTGATAGCCCACTACCACCACCAGCCCACTACAAAACCAAGCTCTGGGGGAGTAGTGTTTATTCTATTTTATTCGGGAAGAATTCGAATGAGAGCCTGGACTATGAAAATTCTGCTGTTTAAAAACCTTGCGAAATTGTGTTAATGATTAGTTATAACGCTTTTAGGACCGGACCTTAGGTTACTGTATGTCTCGTGATTGTTTTGAAATAGGCAATTAGGTGAACCTTCTGTGCCGGACAAATACGGGTCTGAAGCCAGTCGCACAGTCGGTGATCTCCGCAGGTTGTGTTGAAACCACTATGCCAATACTGACACTAAGTAAATGAATAGAACTTTTATAGATTGCGTATAAATGTGTATGTTTAAAAGACTAGCGTATGCGGCTTATAATATATAAATACTGTTATATTACATATTGGTTTACTGTTTAGTTATTAGGTGGGCTGAAATGTTCGTAAGTTCGTAATGCGGAAGCAACTCGAAACCATAACAAGACAATATTACTTACCTAAAACTTCTAAAAAGAGAGACAAAATCCATGAATTCCAGTTGGGTCTCGTATCCTACAGAACCCGTGCGGAGATGCTTCATGTTCTCCCAAAACCGTTCACTTGTTTCCAGTCTTCGTAAACTAAAAATGAATATTATTAAGCAAGGAGTCAAACTCGTAAGGAAATTTATGTTTTGAAGTCGATGTCAGTTAATTGAATTAAGTGTTTGATGTTTAAATATTAATTTATTCACACTTGGTTTTACATTTATATTTTTTTTTGAAGGAAAACTTCTTTAGGCGGATAAATGTTTACGGTTGAAACGTCACGAAGATGTGCAGTGTTTTTCTCGAAGAAAAGGAAGATAGCGATCGAAAGAGAGTGAGATAGGGAGTTCGAGAAAAAATACACGCTGTTGGTTGATGTATTCGTTTTGTATTTACATATTAGAACTTTAGGTGGCAATTCTGTCGCATAACGTCTTGTGGAGTAAACGCAGTTTTTATTTATTTAGATCATCATTAGCACGTTTACAGTGTGTATACAGTGTGAATATAGATACACAAATACATGGAGTGATCATATACTGGTACATAATCTATTGGGGCTTTTACCTTAGTCATAATTAATTTACAAACAATTTTCACTTGTGACATGTATACTTTGGACGAACGTACTTTTTTTGTTGCTAAAAAGTTATGTTCACTACTAAGGTTTTTAACTCAAACTTTTCACTTTAGGCGTCCTATTCTTGTTAAACATTTATACATCTACCGCCCATGGACGCGTTGCCGACCTTTTAAGATTTGGTACGTGCTTTTCTTGAAGGACGCTAAGTCAAATTGGTTCGGAAATACCTACCGCCCATGGACACTATCAATACAAGAGGGCTCACGATTGCGTTGCCGGCCTTTTAAGAATTGGTAAGCTCTTTTCTTGAAGGACCCTAAGTCAAATTGGCTCGGCAATAACTATCACCCATGGGCACTATGAACGCCAGAGGGCTCAAGAGTGCGTTGCCGGCCTTTTAACAATTGGTACGGTCTTTTCTTGAAGGACCCTAAGTCAAATTGGTTAGGAAATACCTATTGCCTTTGGGCACTATCAATGTAATAGGGCTCACGATTGCGTTGCCGGCCTTTTAACAATTGGTACGGTCTTTTCCTTCAAGAAACCCTAAGTCAAATTGGTTAGGAAATACCTATTGCCTTTGGGCACTATCAATGTAAGAGGGCTCACGATTGCGTTGCCGGCCTTTTAAGAATTGGTAAGCTCTTTTCTTGAAGGACCATTAGCCAAATTGGTTCAGAAAAGTTCACCGCCTATGGACAGAGAAACACTCTCCATGCAAGATGGTTCACGAGTGCGTTGCTCGCCTTTTAAGACTTAGTACGCTCTTTTATTGAAGGACTTTTAGACGACTTGGTTCGGAAATATTTTTATATTTTCTTATTACTTTGTATATTGAATTTTTAATTGTAACTTATAAATTATACATTTCATTTTTGTCATGCATTTCCTGCTTCGTTCCTTAGGGTTGCCCGATAGAATACGCTTTTAGGGATAAACTCATAGCATCCCTAATAATTAACATTATTTTAACCAGATATTAATATTTATACCAGATTGCAACTACGTAAACGATATTTGTTATATATCAGTGAATTTACAAAAAATTATACATTAAAATCCCTCAGGAACTCAGGAGTACTATCCATGAGTAACTTCATTAAAATCCCAACAGTAGTTTTTGAGTTGATTGATCTCAAACACCGAAGTACTTGAATGAATAATAAATAAATAATCTTTATTTCTTCTCTCACATACAAGGTTATTATGATTAAACTAAGATGATATTTGGAAGTGTATGTGAGAGACTGGTCTCTGGAACGGGAGACCTGAGTGACAGATAGCCAGCCCGGAATAAGTACAATCAGAATCTTACCTACTCCGGTTAGGAGATCCAGAAACGAGGCTGGTAGCTGTCAGACTGCTATGACGTGGTCCGCATGGTGTGTGGTGGCTTGAAGCAGCCGAGTATGAACTGGTAAGAAACATATATATCAATTATAACCTACGTCTTAATAAAAGAATGAACCAGTATACGGGCAGTAGTTTCAGGAGATCTTAAGATTCTCTCAATACTAGAGGGCTGGCGTGGCCGGCCCTTTAACAATTCGCTCTTCCAAGGACCCGAGAGAGCTGGTTCCACATATTGGTGGCAACGTTGGAACGACGAGGTGATACGGCTGGAATTTCATATTCTGTGTTGTCAAATCAGTAATATTGCTTACGAAGTAGGTAGTTTAATGTTCCAGGAATTGAGAAGTTCCTTATTTTAAGTGACACATAGGGGTAGTAGAAAACTGAATACCAATAAGAAAAATTCCCTGTCCAGATTTCATTTGAACATTACCCACTGCTGTCACGGCTCACGTGGCTGTTCTATACTTGATAATCTAAAGATGTGTTACACTAAAAAGAAGAGTGAGTTGATAACAATAAATCAGATTTGAACAGAGCAGTCTGTCTTCTCGCCTTCTGTCAAAATGGCGAAGACTTTCCAGCCCTTAATGGTGGTGATGCCCGATAGCTTTGAGACAATTCAAACCTTGAACCTCTGATCCTAGCAGGACTCCGTCTGTTAACTTAGATCTCTTGGTGCAGACTTCCCGAACATATTTATTTATAGTGCAGCTTGCACACATACACAACATATACTATAAATATACTCCTGACTAAGACATAGACATAACATTTATTACTAACAAAACACACACACAGAAACACATAAAATAACAATAATCAAAGATAAAAAAGTGATGAGATAAAATTTTTTTAAAGAAAAAGGTTGAATTGTATAATGCGTGTGTGCTGTGGTTGTAAATGGCTCTGGCTCAGCATTAGGTGAGGAGCAGAGTTGTTCCACAGCGCTGGTCATTCTACCACAGCAGCTAGTTTGCGCCAAAAGTTAGCAGTTTAAGAATAATATAATAGAAGAAATAAATAAATAAATATTTTTGGGCGGATTAAAAACTATATTTCGTGAGATTTTTATTGTGTAAGCTGTCACTGTCCCCTGGCTGGCAAGCCGTTCATTTCCTAAAGAACTTTCTCCGAAACCTAGTAGTGGCTGACTGGAATATGCTAGGTTAGTGTAATTAGTATTCTTTTAAAAACTGTTAGTGTGTTTATCTATATATATGAAAATCCCTACTTCCATTGGTCACGGCATCACGCGTGAACGGCTGGACCGATTTCGCAAATTCTTTTTTTGTTGTGTTTGTTATTGTCAGGAAAAGGTTCTTATAAAAGAAAAAAATAAGAAAATAGCGCGGAAAATTAGAAAATTTAGACCGAACCACCATATTAAGTAATCCTGACTTTTGTTACGATAACAATTTTTTTTCATTGCATAGCGCTTTTATAATTCAAACTTTTTTCAGTTAACCTTGTCTACTAATTTGACATTGTCAGAAGATGTTAGAAAATGAATATAGTTTAAAACAAATGCTTCGCTCGGAGTTATTATATTGATAAAATACATATAAAATAATTACAGTCGCTAATTGTTTGTAGAAATCCATGTTTTTCATATGGCCTGTTATATGTCGGATTACCAACAAAACTATTTATATACGCTCCAGAAAAACAAACAAATAATGTTGTATGAAGCATTTTTAGTTACTTATACCAATTCGAAAATAATATTCATAGTTAAGACAGAACAACATCTGGTTAAGCTGATCTAATAATTTTAATATGAGCCTTTATTCAGACAAGATACTATCTTACTTAATGTATAATATACATGTTTAGTATTAATAAAAATTGTCTTGTCTCTGCCTTTTGTGGGCAATATGGGGTGTGGGTCTTTAACTGCCACCATCAATTTCTGACCTGCCACGGCTTGTTCCATCAACCCGCTATAGGTCTACGCATTTTCCTCTTCATGCGACCTGTGTGCCAATGCAATTATGAGTTGCTCGATTTTGACTGTCTGATAGTATGCTCAGCCCAGTTCCATTTAAGGTTTTTAACACATCTTTTGTTTTTATGTGATATTTTGATATGTTTATTGTGTCTGAAAGTTTTTCTTCTGTTATGCCTATTAATTACATGTTGTCAGGTTTTTTTTTACAATATTCATGGGCGAGCCGGGTCGCAATTCCTCGCGAGACCGGCTCTTTCGGTTTTGTTTGCCTCCTTTAAATATTTAATATTTTTTTCACAGAACCGTTTCAGGCACGGTCTGTGCTTTATTAACATGTCCTGTAGGCCGCCACGGTCTACAGTCATCTCCATTTGTTGCTCCAGGTCGTGCCTGGACGATGCGAATATAGGGCAGTGTAGAAGCACATGTTCCACTGTTTGCTCTTCATCACTGCAGGCACATATTGGGCTTGTCCTAATTTTAAACCTATGCAGGTAATATGCAAAGGCTCCGTGCGTAAGAGTATGTATGTTGTCAGGTTTCAAGTTTTTGTTATGGGCCAAGTTTGACAGCCGTAAGTAATAACCAATATAGGCAGAATACTCGAGTTGTACAGTGTTCTTTTTATAATGTCTTTATTTTTAAACATTTCCTTCAAACTCCAGAATCAGGCATGCGTCTTCATTTGTTGCTAGATCTTTTATTATATAATTGTTTGTTATCCTACATAATCTATTTAATGAATTACGAAGGCCACAGCCGAAAGTTTCAAAAACTCAAATGTTTTAAAAATAAAAATTACAATTTAAATAACGGCTTAACAACCCGAAGTTAGGAACTAAAACATTAAATGTGGGAAGTTAGGAAATTAAACAATGTGGCTGCAGGAAGTAACAAATGTTGGAAGCCTGCCACGTAAGGCATAGGTGATTTTTTATACATTGCGAAATGCAGTTTTCATGGCACCTTGTTGACACCAGAAGGTCTATCACTGGTAACTGGTGGAGCACTGAAAGACAATTGACAATCGCTCTATCTACCAAGGAGGCAGAATTCATGGCACGAGAAAAGAAGTTCTCTGGGTTTGGCAGTTAATGCTTGATAGTATCGAATATACAATAGTTGTTGAATCTTCATATAGATAATCAAATTGTCATTAGTTTGATCAAGAATAATGATTTTCATAAACGATGTGGACATATCGATATAGATAGACATATAGATATGTTAGCACTGATAGTCCGTTAGATATATAGATATATTTACAAAAGCTATATGTAAATTAAACTTTCAATATTTAAGAGATAAACTTGCTGTGATTGAGAAAGATGTAAAACTATCATATTACTATGTACTATATAAAGTTTTATAACTTATTAATGTTTAGTTAAAGCTTTTCGATGTTTTGTTTTATTTGTTAGCTTTATTAAAAGGCTAAAATTTAGTAGGAGTATTAGGTTGTATAATATTTAAAATTTAAAATTATTAGTTTTAATTTTTCGTAACATGTGTGGACGATTGGAGGAGGCCTATAGTCAAAAAGAGGTCCTTGAAAAAATATAGAAAATGTATATATATACATATATATTTTATATGTGTGTTTATTTTGTAAATTTTCAAGGAATACATGAGACTTAATTATTATTATTAATATTTATATTGGCGCCTTCAGTCTTTAGGGAGCATTCAAGTATTACGTAACGAATTGGGGGGGGGGGGGGGAGTCCTCTTGTAAAACGTTACGATGCGGGGCGGGGATATACACGTTATTTTGCACTTTCCAATACTTTCCACCACATAATGGTAAGTTTTAGGTATAAAGAGTCACTGGGGTTGGTCACGAAACGTTTTACTATTGGATACATAAACGTTAGGGCGCGTTTCATTTGTCGGTCACGAATCTTCAAAAATTGCGTGACGTAAAACTTGAACGCTCCCTTATAGAATGTATCACTCTATAGTTGTCTAAAAGTCACATCAGATCACTATGATAACTCTGTGTATCTCCTACTTTTGATCTGGTTTATAATTAACCTAGATTACTTTAAAATTCGTAAGCAGATTTGCTGCCATCAAAACCCCCTCTCCCCTCTACTCAGCTAAAGTAAGCTGGTTATATTAGTACAGAAACGTATATTGTGGGAATCCTCGAAAATGCATTTCATTTTCAAGCACAGACAACGTGTAGGTAATATAAGTACTGTTGACATAATTATATGAACAGCAAAGAACTGCCCCACCCCCCCCATAGTACTTACGTAATTCTTGATCGGCCCCTGTCATAATGTCGAGTTTGCAAACAGTCCCCCTGTTTATTTAAGACCAAAATAAGGAAGGTTGACATGACCTGTATACATCCAATCTTAATAGAGGATAACTCACCTATGCCGAGGTGATGAGGTATACTCCTCCTCACTCCTGGTACCGGCAGTGCTGTAGCTCCTTGGAGATCCCTTCAGTTCTGATGAAGATCTGTTCTTCTTGAATTTCATGCCGCTTTTAGTAGAATCAGTATAAGAGTCAGCGAACTTGATTGGAGTTGAATGGGTGGAGCTGCCGTATATAGATTCCCGACCTCCAAATATCTAAAAAAATAACACGACATTTTGTTCATGATTGAATTTTTAATATTAATAAATAATAAAATAATAATAAAATCATTTATTTCAGACCATTATAAATCCATATATTGTTAGTAGAGACACTTATAACTGTATTAGCAAAATTATTAAAACATTTAATTAAAAAATCTCCGTTGATTCGAGACACCAGGTACATAGGCATGTAAATTATTAAACATATATTAAAACATGTATTAAACATATACTTTTTTTTGTTTCTTCATCTACGTATACTTAGTCTGGCTATAAATGCTGTTACAATTAAAAGTAATCAAAATATTACACATATAGAATTTTGAATCTATCTAGTATAACAAACTTATAAAAACTCTGAATATATAACCTAAAACTAAATAATGTGTACATTTTTACTTATTTTGAACTATGGCCAAACGGAAAATCTGCTATGTATAAAATAATTTTCACATATGTTCTCAGACGTGTGCCTAACATACCCATACACACCCTTCTAACACTCACACACACGCGTACATACCCTCTACCACTATCACACACACAAACACACACTCACATCAACCCATACAACTTTATTTCTATTAACTTCTAACTAGTTGACTGCTTTGTTTTGTTTATCTTTCCTTATTTAAAACGTTAAATTTCTTTGCCTACCCATATATGTATGTACTTTTTGTTACCACTCAATATGACTTTGCCGTGAATAAAAGCTTGGTTACCCATAACACAGGTTCTTACCTAGTTTGGAAACCAGTCTCCCGATACCTTCTCAACTGTAATATTATTTATTGTTGTAAATGTTATATGGGAAAAAATTCATAAAAAAAATATTTTTATATGATTGTTCATTGAGTTTCCTCATTTTGGTACCAATATATTACATAATATATTGCGATATTAAAATGGAGTGTGATGATAAAGAGAACCAAAACGTTGTGATTGCATTACACAAAGTAGGTAGTGGAGATAAATGCAATTTTAAAACTGTCCATACGCTTGGTATTAGTAAAATGTTTGTGTACCGAGCTATTAATAGTACAACGAGACCTCAAAGTCAACGTTAAAAATCATTTATTCATATAGGTAACTTATGAACGTCAATAAAAAACATGTCTTCATTAAATGCTTCTAATTTTACATTTACTGCCAGTTCTTAAATCAAGGGCGTAGAACGGAAGAGAAGAACTGACAATAAACTCTCCGCCACTCTTTTTAACTGTCAATGAAAGGAGCTGCAACCATAACACCATGTTCCACATGACATCAGCAGGAGGCATGGTTAAATAGGAGCACGCACTTACATTCTCGTAGGAACAACACGCAAATACATAGTCGAAATAACTAACATCACCCCATACACGAATTCAAATACGACCAGTCACCACAAGTAGCACCCGTTCACGAGTATCACCTCCTCTGTTTGTAACAGAAAAAGGTCTGGCCGTCCACGTATTGTCGTACGTAAATGGAGGTCAACGCAGTAAGGGACAGAATTCAAAGAAATCCTGTCCTAAAGCAAAATATTTTATCTCAGGAGAAAACACCTAGATTCAGGTCGCGTATTTGAAAAAGATGACTTAGAACTTGTAGCCTATAAGAGACGTACTAGTCATTTCTTAAATGATAATTTAAAATAAAATAGGGTAGTAAAACCGTAACAACTGCTGAAGCCGTACGCAACATACAGATGAGAACTTTTTTACAATCGATTAACATTTTAACAAACAATATGACCGTATTTATGTTCAAAGCTCTAAGGAAGCTTTCCAATTAGTCGACAGAGTGCAACGTGGGCACTATCCGACTTCAGTGATGGTTTGGTGGAGGATTAGCTATGAAGAAGTAACTGAGCCATACTTTTATGAAAAATGTATCAAAACATCGGCACAAGTGTATGAAAATACCATTCTTCAGAAGGTACTGAAACCCCTTAACAACACTATGTTCAATAACCAAGAATGGTCCTTCCAGCAAGACTCGGCGCCTGGTGACAAAGTTCGGTCTACGCAGTCTTGGTTGGAAACGAACGTTTAGAACTTCATCAGAGCTGAAGACAGGCCGTCATCTAATCCCGATCTTAATACGCTAGATTATGATTTATGAGTTTTAAAGAGTACGCTATGATAATTTGGAGACCCTAACTCAATCCGTACGATCGGCAGTGAAGAATTATCCCATGGAAAGTTTTTATATTTTAAATTGTTTTATATTTATGTATTAAACGAATTTACTGTAAAAGTAATAAATGTTATTGGCAATGGATTTTTTTCTTTGTTTCAGTATTTATTACTAGAATAGGTATATATATGTATTACATATGAAGCGTGTATCGCAAATGAGTGGCGCTAGGCCAATAGGCTGTGAAATATATTAACATACCCGTATAGCATCAGAAACAAGTGGTTCGCAGCAGCAGCCATCTTCATAATAGAGGCCCGTGTACTTATTCTTCAGCCAAGCGAGACTTCGATCAGCGAGCTTCGTTTGGCTTATTAAGGCTTTGATCACAGAATGGAGACCTACCGCCCATACTCTGAAACGGAAAATAACAATTTATGTCAGACCATGTCAATGATATCAGGTAATTTTTCTTCTAGTAGTGTCCATGGGTATCACTTAACATCAGGTGAGCGTCCTGCCACTTTGCCCCCTGTTATATATACAAAAATGGGCGCAGCACATGGCGAAAGGAACAGTTAATTGGATCACGTATTCAACGGGTGCAAAGTTAAAGTCAAAAGAAAAAATCAGTTGTCTGTAACGTCGGTTTACTGACGATAGTTGAACGTGACAACGTCATAAGAAAATACTGATGGAGTAGTTGCTTTCAAAAGAAAATTTTAATTTGATATGTTTGATAGATATTTTGTATGGACATAGAGAAGGTAAATGAAAATCACAATTGATTTGATCAAGTATCATTCATTTCTTTGTCATTCAGATCATTTATTTGTACGCATAAATACAATTATGTCAATTGCAAACAGCATATGGCTGAGAATGGTACAGTGCAGGGGGGAGGTGGAAAAGGGGAAACATATATCTAAAAATGTGTGCGTGTACTAGTGTACACATGTAAGAAACGAAACTTCTTTATGACCTTATTTTACATTTTGGTTAAATACAGTTTAATTAGATAAAGTTTAACAAAAGGATTTTATTATCATAGACATGAATACAAATAATACAATTATTTCATTTTACCTTATTACTACTAAGATTATAACAGAATGTCATTAATTGTAATAGAATTATTACTATCATTGTTATCGTTATATATATTTTTGTTTTAAAAATTTTTAAAAAAAAAATTCCAAACAATCACAGTTACATGGGGCTGATCACCTACTGGCCTATTAGACAAATGACCATAAAACAGATTCAGAAATCTTCTTTTTTAGTAAAACTCTTTCGTGAGGCAAGAGTCTTACCTGAAAGCATGTGGTGGTAATAAAAAGTGTATGTGTCTGTTATCGCTTAGTGTATTCCCATACAGTAGTGATATGACATGTGCTCGTTGACTCGTGTCCAGACCGTTCCGTTTCGCACTCGCCACCAGCTCAGCTATGTCTCTCGGTTCTAGTAGTTTTCCACCCAGCCTCATGTCCTTGACACATTGGAGGTCTATAAATCTGTAATGAACATGTTTTTTGTAATAATACGAATATTGGCGCTAAACCCTGTTTGTATATATCACGATAATTGTTAAGATTTGATAGGATTTGATTAAGTCTTAATTTATAACGATATATAGATTTTTTATAGAACAAGCAAGTGGCCTCATTTCATGTTAAGTGATCGCTATGGAAACTCTCAATGCCAGAGTTGAAGAGTTGCCGGCCTTTTAAGAATTGGTACGCGTTTTTCTTAAATGACCCTAAGTCGTATTGATACAGATATACTTCAGAGGGCAGCTGCCTTCACATAGTGGTGGCGGTAATTGCCTTAAATGACGTTAATTTTTGTGGAATGACGGATTGTATTTCGTATTCTGCCTCGACGTCCCATAAATCTCAGCTGCTACTCCTCAACTGAACAAATACTCTAATCTCAATAAAAAAAAATATTTAAAGAAAAATCATTTCTATTTCCAACACAATCCTACAGTTTTTAAACTCTTCACCTATAGTGATAATAATACTTAAAAGTTGCTTACAGCTCGCTGTATTGCGATACTTATTCTAACGAAAATTATCCAGCTCAGGGATCACCGGTAATATTTACGGCCCAAGAGTCTCTACTACAAAGGGAACAAGCTCAAAGTCAGAGGAAAGTCTTATATTTGAGTCGGGGGGGACCACGACGACGACACCACCCTTCCACCACACTTCACCACCACAGATTCTTCTGAATGAATGAATTCTTACCCTTCTTCACCAACAACACCAGCCTCCGTCTCATGAACAATGTTTCCTGAGTATTTTAACGGAATCACTTCTTCCGGGTTATATGATAGACTGATTTCCGGCTGCTGAACATTTTCTGATGGGGTTTCTCCTGGGAAAATTATTGATATTAAAAAAAACTCAAATCACATCTATGCTGTTCACTATTTAGAAACTGCTAAGCTTGCCATGCTTCCTGCCGGCTGATACTTCCTACGTCTCCTACCTGGAGTACAAATTGGGACATTCATTTGTGCCGCCGGCGTGACTTTGTGGGTTATAGAATATATCTGTTAGCATCGCCTCGGGTCGCCTAAGGGACCTATCTAACCTCTGGCGGTGCGTAGGCTGCGATGACCATCCATCGGAAATGATGAATGATGATCATCATAGAGCGATTAATTAATGGTGAGATTTAGAAACCGTGTGTCAAGCTGTTTTATACACACATATATACACATAATAAATTAATGATTTAGAAATATTATACGAAATAGCTTAATTTTCTCGTACTTAGCTTGGCTTGAAAAATGTTTTTATTAACATTTGCTCAGCTCCTAATTGGCTTAGGAGACAGGACATTTGGAGACAGGCTCCAGCATCCGAGGCACCCAGTTGAAATTTGATTGATTTCAAATACCGCGCGTTTCGGATATTTAAAAAATTACTGAACGCATTTCGATGAAATTTAGACTATTTCCTAAGTTTTATGATATGATTATGGCTTTCCGAGAATATTAATTAATATTTGCCTGAAAGAAAAGATTATTAACAATAGATGCGTTCACATTTCACGCCGGCGTTCTGACCGATAAGTGTTGGCCTAGTGGCTTTACCGTGTCCATCCCTGAGGTTTCATCGAAGGTTCGATCCGCAGCTATGCACCAATGAAGGCGTTTAACATTCCTTCGTAAGGTAAAGGAAAACATCGCGAGGAAACCGGCTAGCTTTGGACCTTAAAAGTCGACACGTGTCAAGCAAGGAGGCTGATCGTCTACTTTCCTATTATATTGACAAATGATCATGAAGCAGATACCGAAATCTGAGGACCAGATCTAAAAAAGGTCGTAGCGCCACCGACACACATATATATAGATATTTGTTCTGACCTAAGTGTCTATGACTGTATCTCATAGCATCTCTACATGACCTTACAATAAATTAAAACACATACTAACCACACTGAGCATTCGGCCTATGTGCAGTTTTACTCCAGGTCAGCAGTGCGCATGCGC
This sequence comes from Pieris brassicae, assembly GCF_905147105.1. Lineage (NCBI taxonomy): Eukaryota > Metazoa > Arthropoda > Insecta > Lepidoptera > Pieridae > Pieris > Pieris brassicae. The sequence goes on along the minus strand of NC_059678.1, from coordinate 5,093,656 downwards.
GCTCCAGTCTTAAATGAACAAACGCACCAGCCCACTCTGACTCTCCCACTATACAGGCGGTTCCGTGGTGCATTATCTGAAAAGGTATCAGGTATTCTAGCTATTCTTTTTTTCAGCCGACAGCAGATCAGAAGATGAATTGTTACCTGTAATATATGCCGGTCAATTCTATCACCATTCTGCGGTGCCAAAGGGAACATGGTCACTCCATGGTCATGGAATAACGGCTGAACTGGACTGTACCCACTTCCTTCCAACTCATACAGCGCCTCGTTCTCAAAGCTTGCTCCTGTCTTTTGTCTCGAATGGGTAAAGACTGGCTCTTCACACGAAGATATAACAGACCTGAAATTAAAAAAAAAATATCTTTTCTCTCTGGACGATCTGGTCTTGGCTTACAGATGCCCTATTAAAAAAAAGTAAATTCTCTTCTGAAAACAAATCGATGTTTTTTTAATTGGAATATACATACAATCTTTTTGACCAGGGCCTCAGACTGATGTTCGTATTTCGATAAAATTACTTTTTGATAATAGCGCCATCTTTACTTAAGATTAGCTAACTTTATATCAGCGCCATCTGTTTTAAATTATTATAAACACGGTCAGAGCTAATTGTTCTATTATTGGTTTCGTTCTTAGAATCACTATTCAGAGTCTTAGTATTTGAACCTACTAATATATTAGTTTTACACGTTATCAGTAATGAGCGGATATGTAGCTATTTGCTGTCATTAATTTCGTTAAGAATCCCTCCAGAAGAAGACAGATTCACAATTGTACGAGCACGCGCTTCAATACCATTTATGAAGATGCAAAAATTTTCCAGAAATGAGGATTTTTTTTTAACAGTTTTGTCTGACTTTGATATAACGCGCTTAATTGACTAACATACTACTATCCGATGGTATATTTTGTTTTGTATCTATTTTGGCTTTGTTGGCATTGTTTGATCATGTATGTTTTCTTTTATTTTGTATGTGTAAAAGGGACTTTTTTCACGTAAATATGTAGCAGTTAAGGCTGGTAGCATCAGCCAGCTCTATACAATGCAATACTCGTCAATATTTTTTGTATGTCCGATGAATGTTTAACGTCGAAAATACTACAATATTTATCACCACATTACGCGTTTTCAGCCACTGGTATGTAGACCGTCTAAAGACAACTCACTGTTGCATAAATATTGCCGGGATAAATTTTTTTTCATATCGGGATATATTCAATGATGTAGCCTCATATATCATTAACAGTGCCTGTGTAGAGATTACTTATAAACAGATAAATAACTTACTTCAAATAATCACCGAAGACGGGGTTGCAAATTCTGGCCAACGCATGCCGGTGCTGGTGGAAGCTTGCTATGTGATCCATAACAGCTTGCGTCCGGTACACCTTCTCCAAATTCAGGAGACCTTCGGGGCCGACTCGCCTGAACGCTTGCTCCCCTCCATCATCAAATGAGGCTATATACTGGAATATTACAAATAAAAAATTATAGCTAAACGCTGAAGCCCAATAAGGGTAGTCGCAGCTCATGGAAACCCATTGTAATGGGTGCCTTTCCGGCCTTTGAGGGAGGAGTATATTATTAAACGTTTGAAAGTCCTATCTGCCAGGGAAGGCACCTCGGGAGTCGATTCCACAGTTCGCAAAAGAAAATGTGTAAAATAAAATATGTTTATTATGGAAGATAAGCTAAAAGTATCACTTATTCCACGTCATTAAATTGTAATAAATAGACATCCCTACTCATCGAGAAGACAGAGGATGTAGGCCGAGAGAAAAAGCCGGGGTAAAAAAAATCTCTCGGTACTAATTTAAAATAGCAAATCATCAAACAACACTTAAAAAAATATCACAAATTTATTAGAAGTAGCCTGTCCAGCACTAGTCCCAGGCCCTTTTATCAACTAGATTATCGTTAACTTTGTAGTAAGCCTTTTTACACAGCTTTTCAGTGAACTATATATTTATATTTTGTTGTTTGTTTTTAAAAAGTGTTCATCTCAGCTTTAACACAGTTTGGCATTGACGAAAGAGTGCTTTAAAGAGTCTTTATAATTTAGGAGGATTTTGCTTTGAGAAAGGTTAGTTATGACCATTTAAAACGATTTGAAATCGCACGAAAATATTTGTATACACAACTGGGCATACGTTTGGCCATAATCCCACCTGATGTTAAGTGACCTGCGGTGTAAAGGAAGAATACATGTTCCTGTACTATCTGACAATGCCAAGCGTCTATTCTGCACAGACAAGGATTGGCGATTGGTGAATGTAGCCTGTCAGCCAAACAGCATTAAAGGCTTTTTTGACTTCATGTCAAAAAAATTGGCGTTATGAAATAAATTTAGCAAATTCTTAAAAGACTTGCAATGCACTCGCGAGCCCTCTGGTATTGAGACTGTCTATGGGCGGCAGTATCACTTAACATCAGGTGAGCCTCCTGCCCGTTTGTTCTATAAAAAAATCGATGAACGCTGGCTACACGCACGATAAAGCATGACTCATTGTCCCGTTACGCTCATTGTCCCGTGTCGCTCAATGTACGCTTGCGCCGCATATGTCACTCATCCATTCGAAGACTTTAAGTAAGCAATCATTTCATAAATGTTTTGCTGTAACGTTGGCACGCTAAACTATCGTCCGTAACCTGACTTTACAGACAACCATTTTTCTTAAATTATTTATGTACAGGCAAATGCTGGGACTCTGTTTCTGTGAGATGCTTTTGATATGCTTACCACTTGTCTGGCAGGCTCGCTTCGTGACTCCCGTTTTTCCCGTAATGGACTTATCGTGTTTTGTTCGTTCCTTTTACTGCTTTCACGTTTGCTATCTCTTTTTAACGACCCTCTAAAAAGGAAGGAGCATATTAAGAAAATTCGAGAGTATTTACAATATTCTTAACCTACATAGTAATAATAATAATAAAAGAAAAAAGTTTAGTCCCAGTGATAGACTTTTAACGCTGGCATTTCCTGTTGTTGTTCACTGTATTGCGATACTTATTCGTTAAGGAAAGCATTCGCTCTGTAGTCACCAGTACTTACCAAGCACCTTAAATAAGCGTCTGTGTACAAGTCTTTTATATATATCCATTGTTCATATTTAATATTTTAATCTACAATAGTTTCAAAACAGTTTTGTCCAACAAGAACTTCTATCGTACAGTATTTTATTTGTTATGCCTTTTAATATTACAAATATCATTTTTATCTTATAAAAAGCAGGTGGTTCAAGGCACCGATCTGACTTTTAACCACAATCTACTCAACCACAAATAGACCCAACTCGGTCAATATCTCAGGACCACAATGTTCCAATGAATACTCAATCGGTACTGCGTTGTCTTTTTTAAGTGAAAATTCTTTATAGGCGTTGGAAAAAAATTGCCCGTCACATTTTTGGGTTACGCGTCACATTTTTGGGTTACGCGCCAACTTTTTCCCGTCCCTACCACGGTTGATTCGAAGAGATACGAAGCCATTAATAATAAAAAAATATAATAACGATAATATTACAATTAATGAAATTCTGTAATAATCTTAGTAGTAATAAGGCAAAATGAAATAATTGTATTATTTGTCTTCATGTCTATGATAATAAAAGCCTTTTGTTAAACTTTATTTAACCAATTTCTGTAAAGTTGAATATAATATAAAAGTTATATATAACTGCAAGCATATATTTTTTAACAAATCTCGCTGTTGGCCTTAAGGGCCGTTACATCTCGGCCTAAATGACAGTTTTTACCGCGACTAACGCAATGGCGTCCTGTGAGACTCAAACCTCGGCTTGGGCTGTCGCGGCAATCGCCTCAAGCGCAGGACGGAAGCTCACTGGAGTGATCGAAGTACGGAACGGTTCTTTACCCTCATCTGTTTTTGGCTATTATTATTATTGGCCACGGGTCCGTCAATACATGTCGGCGACTTCTACGGGCCTCTTTTGTCCGTTGATGCTTTTACGCACCAATGGATTGGGATGATGTTGTCGAAGTGGCACTGCTTAAGTAATGAGTTTAAATTATGAAACAAATCGAATCAACTAAAGTTATGATTCATAAAAGAAATAAAAGGAAAGTCAATTATTAACCAAAGCAAGAATTAATATCAACGGTCAATTGACACGATCAGAACATTTTCTCATAATTCCGCATTCTCCGACATATCTACTGTGTTTGTAAACTGACGAACGCCTTGTGCTCGTGTAACTCACTTCGCTAAGGAATCACGCGGTGGCGGAATGGAGACCGGAGTTTTGTGTGGCTGCCGGCGCACTTATCGCTTGCAAACTTGGCGGTTGCAAGACGGCCGGTTAAATCAGTTGAGTACCAGACCGCCATGGACACACACCAGAAACGAGCTGTTGCGTTATACTTACTTCACAGAAGAATTTAAAAAAGAAGACCTAAAAGGATCTCGCTGCATCCACTGATTGCGGCAAGATATCGTTATGGATTATTTGTCACTCTTATTAATGAGTTAAAGAAGGATGTCCGTATTTAGTTATTTAGAACTTTTAAGAAAAACAGAAACTCCTCCTCAAATATCGCCCGCCAACCAATCGCAGAGCAGAGAGAAATGTGTGTGAACATAAATATCTGTATTCTACAACGGCTGCGGGACCGCTACCACGGCGGGCATGGATGAGAATCGCTTCGTGAGTCCTTAAAGTCACATTTGGAACTAAAATCCGACCCTCGAAATACTTACGCCAAAACCAGGCATTTGGCAATCTGACAATACCATTTGACATCTCATGTGAATTAGAATCGTCAGTGTAGTCGATTCTTTAAGTCTTTTCTTTTTTGACGTGACAACGTCTTATAATTCGATGGAGCCGGCTGCACGCTGAAACCTGACTCATGCGGCGATACCTCGCTCTGGGGTGTTCCATTTAAGGCTTGAAGTGCAAACGAGAGCGCGGATCGAGCGACAAAGAGGCACAGTCGGTTGTATTTATGCGTACAAATATGTGTGTGTGTGATTTCCATTTACCTCCTCTATATCCATACAAAATATCTATCAAACAGATGAAATTGAAATTTTCTTTTGAAAAGCAACCATTCCATCAGTATTTTCTTATGACGTTGTCACATTCAACGCTCGTCAGTAAAGATTTTTTTACTTTTAGCGAAGTTAAAAGTTTTATGTGAAGATATTCTAACATAGGACAATCTATAAGTATGTTTATAAAGCATTTTTTAGGAACAAATTATATCTATTAGCATTATTAAAATAGAACTTCGTTGGGTTACAGGCCCATTTCCAACCGACAGAATGTTTTGTGTATTCAAGAATGTTTTTTATAACGTGTGTACTGCCGCGTCCACTAGTTTTAAATATATTTAAACTACTTAGGTAGGTAATTTCGAAGAATGACTGCGGACTGCTTAAACACACTCTCACCCTTCATCCACTATCATTACATTCACCATGCTCGTCGGTTATACCTGTGTCTACTTTAGTACCTTATGTATTTGGTTTTATATACTTATATATTTACGCCTTCTTTCCATAACAGAAAACAAAGATCTCCACCTACTCACGGTCCACTACTACTTTCGCTTCATCTACTTTCATTACATTCACCATTCATGCTACGTACTTATGACTAGTCTGTTATTTAGTACGTCCTTTGGTCCAGGCACGACAAGGCTTACCCAACCCGACTTCACCTTCCACGGTTGCCTTGTCTTCCTGTTATCCGCTTCTCATCTCATCCGTTCTATATGTCTTTTCGTATCCTTGTCACTACATCCCCTTTTAACCCACGGATACTTTTAATACTGAAGTGTTACCTGTCTTTTGTTGATTCCCTTTTGAAATCCCTCCTGTGTGTCGGCGTTGCAGCCACGGAATGACTTGTGAGCGATGGTGTCGCCGCCAATATTTCCCTGCAAACGTATTTATTTTAACACAATACAAACTAATGTAGAATATTCGCGATTATATTATGTATATTATATCTATCTATCTATGTATATAAAAATGAAACCCCATTTCCCTTGGTCACGGCATCACGCGTGAACGGCTGGACCGATTTCGCAAATTAGTTTTTTGTTGTGTTTGTTATTGTTAGGAAAAGATTCTTATGAAAGAAAACATTAAGAAAATAGCGCGGAAAATTAGAAAATTTAATAATACCTAACCACCATATTAAGTAATCCTGACTTTTGTTACGATAGCATTTTTTTTTCATTGCATAGCGCTTTTATAATTCAAACTTTTTTCATGTAACCGTATGGCGTTGGACATAACATTGACAGAAGATGTAAGAAAATGAATATAGTTTAAAACAAATGCTTCGCTCGGAGTTATTATATTGATAAAATACTGTTACGAGCTAGGGGATCGGATAGAAAATGCCGTGGATTTCTTCAAGGGTTTATTTATTGGTAAATGAAATTAGGAATTTATGGGCACAAATTACTTTCAGAAAGGCACTTATAGCACACAAAAATAATCACTTATAACTTCACTTATGCACACTTCACACTGTACTTTATCACTTATATTCACTTTATTCGCACTTTATCGCTTTGGTGTTCCTCTCGTGTAATCGCATTCAAAACTAAAGGCGATTAGTCGCGTTTCGGCTCGCTTATATATCCCTGGGAATAATTCTAAACAATATTCGAGAACTTTCTAGGCGGGCTTGCTACTGAGTAGCGATTGCACAATTCTAGAACGTTCGCACTCTTTGTCTCTTTCGCACGTTGCTCCGTCCTTGTCGTACGGCGTTCTAGAGTGCTCGTCTAGTTTCGAGAAAGTTCTGATCTTCTCTCTCTCTCTCTCGTATCATTTCGTCCTTGTCTCACACCTAGAAAGTTCGGTCTAGAATATTCCTTCATCAAAGGGGTATAACTAGGCCTGAAAACGCCTGAAAACGGGTCTCCTGAAAACTGCACCACTCGACTACACATGTTCTGAAACCGACTGAAAAAAGGTTTCAGCTTCCTGAAAACTAGGGTAACATTATGAAAATTACAATTTTCTAATATGTGATTGATCCTCTCCTGAAACGGTCAGAAATCATATTACAGCCTGCTGAAAAGTTCACTAACTAGTGGAAAAATCTAGAAACATGCAGTCGACCCGTCTTCGTAACAATACATATAAAATAATTACAGTCGCTAATTGTTTATGGCATTCATCTTGAAAACCCATGCTTTTCACATGGCCAGTTATATGTCGGAATACCAGCAAAACTATTCATATACGCGTCAGAAAGACAAACAAAGAATGATGTATATCATAAAGCATTTTTAGTTATACAATTCAAAAGTCCGCTAGTAATTAATAATTACGATTAAGTGAGATGTTTTTGTTGTTTTAAATAAATGTGACCAAAACAACTTCAAGCTCTTAGTTATCGTGGCCTCACTTGTTAGCTTTGATCACCACCACCTTGAACCTCTGATCTCCGTCTGTTACCTGACGTCTCTTGGTGCAAACGGTGTGAGTTACGTAGATACCAATCCCGTCTATATATATATTTTTTTGTTATCATTAAATTTTTATTGAAGCTGATAAAATTCTTTATCAGTTTTGGAAAAAAATTACCGTCACATGTTTCGCGCCATCTTTTTTTTTGCCTCTACCACGGTTGATTCGAAGCCATTAATAACAAAAATATATACGATAACAATGATAGTAATAATTGTATTACAATTAATTAAATTCTGTAATAATCTTAGTGGTAATAAGGTGAAATGAAATAATAGCCTTTTTGGAACCAGATGGAACCAGCTGCCCACTGATGTACTTAGGAACCAATTCGCACCTTCGAAGAGCATACCACCGTCAGAGCAGACCGTCCAAGCTCATTGATATTGAAAGTATCCATAGACAATTAACACCAGGTAAAGCTCCTGTCCGTTTTCCACTGCTATATAAGTAACAATTATTAAAAGGCTGGCAACACTTGCGAGCCCTCTGACATTGAGAGTATCCATAGACATTTAACAGGCCTTGATACCCCTTGTTCGATAACAGAATTTATTTATTAACACTTCGTTACACTGCAGAAAATATAAAATTGAACATAATTAAATCAAAAGGAGGGCAACTGGTGGCCTTGTCGCTTTCGAGCGATCTCTTCCAGGCAACCACTGTGAGTAAAGATAAAAATGTATTAAATTACATAAGATAGGCAAGTAGTGCAAAATACATGTTATACACAGTTATTAAGACAAAACTAAACAGGAACAAAAAAAAACAAACTAAACTAAAAAGATGATGCATTAAAAATAGAAAGTAAAAAGTAAAAATACACATAAATCACGATAATTTAAGATCAGTCTCACGTCAGTTAGTAAGAAAGTTAGGGATACGATGTGGACAGGTAGTATTTGTACAGAAGAAACTTAAAGGAAGCTGGTTAGTACAAACGACAATCCTTGGATGGTTCAATTATTACGCCACTGGAGTAATTATAATAATTGGTGCTTAATGAGGTACGCAACTATGGAAGTAATTAAAAAACAAGAGATATATAGTTAGTGTCATTCGTGTGTAAAGTGTTTCTATGATTAATATTTGTATAGAGCTGATAATGTCTTTGCGAGTTCAGTTCCGTGGCGGCTGGTGGGGTGTTCTAATACAAGAAACACTTGAAGCTAAGTGAGGGCTTAAATCGCTTATAACTAACATAACAGTTTGCAACTGTCAGCAATATCAGCGCTGTATTGGATGCTGTAAGGGATGGAAGGAAAAGGGACTATCTAAAGGAAAGCTCTGGAGCGTTCTGCGGAAATAAGATTGTCGAGGTTGGAGAGGAGTGTGATTGTGGTAAGTGTGTCAGGCTCTTAGTAGTTTTAACAAGTTGTATGTACTCTACTACTGTATATATTCTATAGAACTCTTGATTGTATTATTATCAAATGTCTTTGTAAATCTGTACATACACTGCTCTACAGTATTCGCTTTCTCTCAAATTGTATTTACGCTGTAATGAAAAAAGATGAACATCTACTAGTCTCTTGTAATGGTTTAGTAGTTTCTGTGATGAGTCGTTTTTTGTTTATCAAGATGGCCGATAAAATGGCCGCGAATCTGTAATATCCTTGAGTCGACTCTACTTTTTTAAAATTTAGTAAAATCTGTGAATTCAATAACAAGAACATATAATAACGATAACAATGATAGTAATAATTCTATTAAAAGTTATGAAACTCTGTAATAATCTTAGTAGTAATAAGGTAAAATGAAATAATTGTATTATTTGTATTCATGTCTATGATAATAAAAGCCTTTTGTTAAACTTTACTTTATTTAAGTTTATTTTACCAATTTCTGTAAGATCATTTTTATAAAAATGAGGTCATAAAGACGTTTCACTTCTTACGTGTGTACAAGTACAAATATTAATATAAATATAAGTATAAATATTAATACGACTAATGATTGTCGAACAAAAGCCTGGAGTGGGATCGACGCGCCATCTTGACTGTGGACAGTAACGTACACAGTTATGAGTTATGGACATACGTTGGACCGAGTCTTTATCGTACATACAACTGAACCGCTACACGTTATAAGCTAAAAGTGTTATTTTTATGGTTAAAAGGAATCAATGTAAATAAAATACTGTACGATAATTATTAGTGTCTTCTGTGCTCGGACTGTACCCACATAACGCCAACAAAGCCTGTTACGTCCAAATCCATGGAGTGACGATTTTCCTCCGTCATATATATGTATGTAGAGGGTAGTGTTGTCCTAGTGGCTTTAACGTACGATTCTCATCCCTGAGGTCCTAGGTTCGATCCCCGGCTGTGCACCAATGGATATTCTTTCTATGTGCGCATTTAACATTAGCTCGAACGGTGAAGGAAAACATCGTGAGGAAACCGGCTTGCCTTAGACCCAAAAAGTCGACGGCGTGAGTCAGGCACAGAAGACTGATACACCACTATTCAATTCACAAACGATCATGAAACAGATACAGAAATCTGAGGCCCAGACCTCAAAAGGTTGTAACGCCATTGATTTATTTATGTATATACTAACGTAACGTTAACTCGCTAATAAAACTTATTAATGAATGGGTATTGTATTGTTTATAAAACATTTCTTGTGTTTTAACCGAGTGTAATACAGATACGTAGCAATAGATGGCGCTGCTAAACGTTAGGTTATTATTTTTGTCTTATTATCTTAATTTCAGATCCCGAAGGTATGCCCTACTGAATAATGCTTACTTACACTGAATGAAAGGATGTCTAGTTAACAGAGAAGGTGCAGAAGGTGTCGTGGGCTGGTCTTTTCCATTCGAAATTAATAATTTTAGGTTGACGTATAAAATTCTACATTTTGTAATTATATGTTGGACAAGAATACTTTCTGACAGGACAGCTGAAGATGTTACGATTGTTAGAGAATTTAAGTAAATGAAGAATACATTTTACCAGCTTGATATGACAGTCAAAAGGATTTACGAAGAAAATACAAGAAAAGTGCTGGTGTTTTTTTCAATAGAACCTTTTCTACTGGTGAGAACTACGTGCATTGGTCTTAGCAACTGGTATGCTCTTTGAAAGACGGAAAGTGGGTGGGTTTTGGTGCGTGTAACAAATGTGAATGTGTGATGATCAAGTGGAATTTTGCATTCTGTTTTGACGTTAGATGATGAAAATTTTTAGTTGTGCATTACAATGATGAGTTCATTTATCATCACGTCTTAAAGCAACTGCTTAATTCAACTAAGGGTCCTTCAAGAATAAAGTACCAATTCTTAAAAGGCTGGCAACGCACTCGCGAACCCTGTGGCATTGAGAGAGTCGATGGACGGTAGGTATTTCCAAACCAATTCAACTGAGGGTCCTAAAAAAAAAAGTACCAATTCCTTAAAGGCCGGCAACGGACTCGCGAGCCCTCTGTCATTGAGAGTGTCCATGGACGGTACGTATTTCCAAACCAATTCATCTAAGGGTCCTTCAAGAAGAAAGTACCAATTCTGAAAAGGCAGGCAACGCACTCGCGAGCCCTCTGGCATTGAGAGTGCCCATGGCTGGTAGGTATTTCCGAACCAATTCAACTAAGGGTTCAAAAATAAAGTACTAATTCTTAAAAGGCTGGCAACGCACTCGCGAGCCTTCTGACACTGAGTGTCAATGTACCGCGGTATCACTTAATATCAGGTGAGCCTCTCGCCCGTTTGTGTTCTATACAAAAAGAAAAAGTAATAATATTAAAAAAAAATACTTATAAACCTCTAGACACAAATACAACATCAGAATTGCTTGAAATATACCTGTTTATATACTATCACAAACATCGTTAACACAAAACATTTAGTTTTAAAAGCAAAACGCAATAACAACTCCGTGTAAATCCCTAAAAAGACGGAGGAAAATGAGTGAAAATTATTTTTCGCGATTTATTCTGTGCAAGATTTGAGTGCTCGTGTGTTAATCTGTGGACTTTTAGTTAAAATGTCGATTTTTAAATTTCGAATCGCTCATTAAAATGGCGGGCTACTTTGCTAACAAATTTTTTTCCACCGTATTCTTTAGATGTGTGTCCTTTTTCCTGTTCTCAGACCTCGGCAGAAGGCTAGCAGGAAATTACCATTATATTATTATTATTATTATACAAAATACCATCCGTATCACCTCGACGTCCGTCGTTCCACAACTGAGCGTTTTCGAAGGCAGTTTTTGCCGCGCACCACCACTATGTGGAACCAGCTGCCCACTGAAGTATTTCTGAACCAATTCGACTTAGGGTCCTTCAAGAAAAGAGCGTACCAATTCTGACAAGACCTGCAACGCATTTGCGAGCCTTCTGGCAATGTGTCCATGGGCGGCGGTATCACTTAACATCAGGTGAGCCTCCTGCCCGTTTGCCTCCTATTACATTAAAAAAAATTGTGTTGATGAGGTGATCACCAAAACTGAAGTTTATTTTGAAGAAGACAAATGCTTAAAAAATTTTTTTTATAATAAAAAGCAAACGAGCTTACGGAATATCTAAAAATGGGAGTCACTGCAGCCCATGGACACCAATTTTTAGTGGGATCGTTGCATTTGAGGGAGGTGTGCAGAACTTTGAATAGTTGGAGGTGATCTCTCAGGGAAGACTCCCACCACAATTCAACAGTTATCCAGTTCGCAAAAGAAAGTGCCTTGTGAAACGTACTTCCAGCCATCAAGGTGATGTTGATGAAATTTTCCATTGATACGGCTAGTACGGTGTTCAACGAGACAGGAGGTATCAACAATTCTTCAGAACACTGCTAAGTCGGTGTCAATCGAAGAAGGATCACAATTGTCGATTTGACTTTGACACACGAACCGGAGATGGTAGGTGGTGTCCGGGCGTAATGGCGCAAGGGAGTAAAATTTTAACCGCTGTCGCGTGCGCACTAAGTATATACCGCATACCGTAAAGCATGGGAAGGGAGCATCCTGGATATAGCTTCCGAAAACCCAGGCCCACACAGTACTTTTTAGAAATCGCAAAGAGTAGCAATGTCTCTATGCTAAATTCTATAAAAAAATATGTGTGTTTTATGTACACGCGTTAGAAGTTATACTTTTTGGCGTAACAAGATGAAAATGTTTTCAAAAATTTTATCTTTCGGCTAAGTCTACGTTTGTAATCGACTAACAATAGAAAAAAGGTAATTCATACATTGAAAGTTGTATTATAATGCTCCAGTTAAATGAAGTTTATTTAAATGTCACAAAATATAATGTTGACTGTAGTTAACTTCAAAGTGTTGGTTTTTGACGGTGTGCGCGCGCATGGTAAAAATGTAATGTGTATCTTTTCATCTAACGTGCCAAAAGAAGTTATCTTCAAACATAGTACATTTCATTACAAGTGAAAGCCTGTCATTGCAAAGAGTTCCGACACTGGCAGTCGGAAGAAGTTGCAATGACGGTTCCGCACGTGTACTGAACAACTATTTTTAACACAGTTGCCAAAAAATGAAGCAATTTAATATAACTATTTGCTTTTTTCTCTTAAATAAATTCGTCGTATTTAAATATGTGGCGACTTTTTAACTTTTCTTCGAAGCATTTTGTGCAATTATACTGAGTTCGGGTGGTGTTAATTCAATTAAACAAACAATTAAACTCTCAAGAACATTTTTCAAAATGGCGCCAAAGGCATGGTTAGGCAAAGGGAACTATGCCTATACAGCCAAGTCTACAGTAGATTTTTTTTATTGATATGAAACGAAATTTAATGAGATGAAATGAAATGAAACCTAACTTAACTCATTTAATCAAATCATTCAATCTGATATTGAAGTAGCTTCTTTATAGAAATATTTGCATGAATCATACAAACGTCTATGATTTTTTTTAGTAAAAACTTCGTGGTTGGTTTTTTCTTTTTAATAGACATTGTTTTGACAGTTGGGAAAGAGAACGCACGAGTGTGTAATAGTCCACATCCCGAACGCTATACGTCCCTGCAATACGCCAGTTTTTGAGCAACTGTATTAAAAAAGTTTTTCCCTGTTAGCCTACGAAATGTTCACCTAATATATCCCAAAATATTATGTACTGGATAGTGAACGGTCTACCACAGTCTTTGTACTCTTGTCATTAACATAATTTTCCTATCTATTAATCTTAATTATTAAACGAAAAAATTAGCCAGGCTTTGTGTACTTAACTATGAAGAAACTGACTAGTACAAAAACTAGCACCCTCCACCTCCCATTTCTTACATCCCGTTCCAAACATTATCACAGTCATTCACTCCAGGTGTGTACAAACGTTTCAACCTTGTAAACCTATATTTGTTTTAGTAAGGCTTAGTTTACTATTTTTCTTTATATAATACTAGCTGCCCCAAGAACATCATTTCTCCTAAATGGGATTTTACTTAGCCTACCTTTTTAGTAAATACCAACATAAAACATTTTGCTATGCTACCCCAGAGACTGTTCGGTTTTCCGGAATGAAAACTATTTAGGTTTTTCTGTGAATTTTTCTATATTAACTTCAGAGTTCAAGTCATAAGTTTTTAATTAACAAATAGGGGATTGTAGAGGGGTGAAAGGGTTGGGTGTGTTTTTGTATGATGTATCATAAAAAACACACAGCATTTTGGATAAAAAATAAAATTTAGGGGGACGAAAATTATATGTTGTCTGATTCGCAGCTCAATGGCACACAAAATTTTACGAAAATGTTTGGATTCATGATTCCTCCATTTTGGAGGAGTTTGATTACAAACACTGTGACACGAGACTTTTATGTATTAGATTTTAGTAACGACTAGAGGTCACGACAGACGTTGTCCTGTCTTAACTATGAATATTGATTTCGATTTGGTATAATTAACTAAAAATGCTTTATACAACATTATTTGTTTGTTTTTCTGGCGCGTATATAAATAGTTTTCTTGGTATTCCGACATATAACTGGCCATGTGAAAAACATGGATTTTCAAGATGAATGCCATAAACAATTAGCGACTGTAATTATTTTATATGTATTGTATCAATATAATAACTCTGACTCATTTTTCTTACATCCTCTTTGACAATATTTGCAGCACGCATTCTGTCAATGTTATGTCAAACGCCATAAGGTTACATCAAAAAAGTTTCTATTGTAAAAGCGCTATGCACTGAACATAAAATTGTTATCGTAGCAAAAGTCATGATTACTATGGTGGTTATTTTTTTAATTTTATAATATTCCGCGCAATTTTCTTTCATAAGAACCTTCTGACAATATAATATGTATATATATAATTGTTGAATGAGCGGACAGGACAGCCTAGACCCCAATACTAGGTAAAACAATTATTGAATTTTATTTTTTTTGATTCATTTAAAAAGTCAATGACTTTGAAAGTGCTTAGGCAGATCATAGAGTTCATGACCTTTGAGCCTGGAGAAGGTCTTGTCTAGAAATTATTTTATTGAAAGCTTTTGTTAGTAGATTTACACTTGCGGGTGACGCGTTCTAATTAAACTATTTTAAGCAAGCGTAGCGTAACAGTAATAATTCAAAATCATTTATTAATTTAAGTAACACAATGTACACTTATAAACGTCAATAAAGAAATACATAATAAATGCTTCTAATGTTACATTTACTGCCAGGTCTTAAATCAAGGGCGTAGAACGGAAGAGAAGAACTGGCAGTAAACTCTCCGCCACTCTTTTTAATCGCCGAGTTTTTTGATTCATAAAATGTTTGTAAAGATCTGCAACCATTACACCATGTTCCAACCCCATAATTTTATGTTCGTTATAAGCTCATGGTTAAAATGATTAAGAAGTTAGTTTCAACAGCACCTGCCGAATCTTGACAATAATTTTAATTTCAGTTAGCATAAGCTAAAACCATTCTGTCTCAGCATATCAGATGAGCCACCATGACACCATGATCCACATGAAGAATATAATAATGATGAAAGCCAGATTGCAGATACTTTGACACTTAAACTCATTTATATCTCTATGTCTGCACTGTGCCACTCCCTGCCATGTATCTGCTGTTTACCTTCTTAATTGTCTCCCCATTTTTCCTTCACTGTACTTTTTTGCACCAGTTTAACATTCCACTATTCTGTACCTCTGTGCCCGCTGTTCCAGTTAAGTTTATTTATTTTGATTGTAATCTGATGTTTCTGCATTCTTCTCTTTTCTATCAGCGATCGTTGACGTACACAAGTACGTGACGTACAAAGCTACAAAGCTTTGTGTGCTTTTGGGGAGCTTGTTTGCAGGAGCACCAGGCGTCGGGGTGACATCCTGCAAGTGCTATTTTCTTCAATAACTCATATAGTGGTTTCAACGTGTGACTCTCATCAATGAGAACGTAGCTTGGATGACTGCGCCAATGGAATCTCTATGTGCGCAATTAACGTTCGCTCCGTATGAAGGAAAACACTGTGAGGAAACCGGAAATCCGAAACTGTCGACGTGTGTCAGGCACAGTTAATCACCTATTACAAATGATCACGGAATATATACAGAAATCTGAGGCTTAGACATAAAAAGGTAGCCATTGGTATTATTAAAATGTATAAATAATTGCTTCTGAAGTGTCTGTCCTTATCGAATCGCATTCCAATAGCGACTGTGATACCGATGAAGACTTTTTTATGTTGCTCCTCAACCTAACCTATAGGGAATGTAAGATAGGACTATATGTGTATTGATGTTGTGGATTATAAATTGTTTTGAGGAATAATAATATTTCAAAATTTATAAATGGAAAATTTAATAAGCAGTTTGGTCCCCGTGATAGACCTTTAATACTGTATTGCGATAAGGGAAGCACCAGCTCTGGGATCACCAAGGCTCAACTTTTATTTAATTAACGCCTGTGAACTTGAACCTCACAACTCAAGAGTCCTTTAGGTGTACCATTTATATGGTAAAAGTTATTTATTTATTGTATTCACAATCTGATATAAAAAAAAGTTTACAACAGCGTGGTGGAACCACAAACTGGAACCAGTTTTTCTGTCCAACACAATCGAATAGTTTTAAATGATTAACTTTTATACTCTGGCTAATGATAAACTGATAAATTGATTGCATTTATATTGCACCACCAATTGAAACATCGCTTCATAGATATCCGTTGAAAGAAAAGCTGTTTCGATGAGAATTCTCATTTGAATACAGGTTGTATTCGAGTTACAATTTATAGATGATGTCTGAATAATAAAATTGTATGCATAATTTATAAATGTTTGATGTATGTTATATTTGTCCATCTTATATTCCATCCTGTCCAACGCTAAATCTCCTCAAAAAAGACTTAAAATTTTTGGGAGCCCATAAGTAAAGCTTACGCCCTTCCGAAAACTATATCCTTGAAATCACCTTTCATGGCGAATCCTTTAAGGTCTCTGCTGTTAGGCTATGGAATTCACTTCCCGTCCCTATTCGCTTAGCTCCTCTATCTTCTTTTAAATTTCTTCTGTACAAACATTACCTGTCCACATCGTATCCCTAGCTTTCGTACTAACTACTAACTGATGTGAGACTGATCTTAAATTATCATGATTTGTGTGTCCTTTTATTAGTTTGGTTTGTTTTTTTGAGGTGACAACGTCTTGTAATTCGATGGAGCCAGCTGCACGCTGAAACCTGACTCATGCAGCGTTACCTCGCTCTGAGGCGTTGCAATCAAGGCTTGAAGTGCAAGCAGACGCGGAACTAGCCACAAAGAGGATTGTCATAATTGTATTTATGCGTACAAATAAATGTAACTTGATTAATTCAATTGTAATTTTCATTTACCTACTTCACTATATCCATATAACATATCTATCAAACAAATGAAAATTTAAATTTTCTCTTAAAAAATGCAAGCATTCTATCAGTATTTTCTTATGACTTCGTCACGTTCAACTATCGTCAGTAAACCTACTTTACAGACAACCGATTTATTTTGTTAGTGTTTAGTTTTGTCGTAATAGCTATGTTTATATGTATTTTTGCACGTTTTGTCTGTCTTATCTCATTTAACACACATTTTCTCTTGTCATAGTGGTCGCCTGGAAGAGATCGCTCGAAAGCCATAAAGCCGCCAGTTGCCGTCCTCTTAATTTAATTAAGTTTACTTTTTATATGACGTGCAACGCAGTGTTAATAAATAAATAATTATTTTATTAAAATTTAATATTGTTTCTTGTTATCAGTAAGAAGTGGAGCTGGGAGCGATTTTTTAAAATTTGGAATAAGATAGTCTAAATCTTTTTTTTTCAAGGTAATTTTCTGAAAATATATAGTGAACACAGGCGCCTTTGTTAATTTAAATTTATGTTAATTATTTTATTTCAGTCAGTCAACCACTATCTGCAATATAGTATTGTCTTTTGTTATAATAGATTTCACATATTAAGAAAAACACTTTTTTTGAACGGATTAAAGCTATGTATTATTATTAAAAACTTATAATTATTTACATAATTCTGAAAAATGACTCACGGTGTCCTCTGTTTTCGCGGATTGTTTGCAAAAACCCGTCATCTTTTAGCCGATATCAACTTCGGGGCAATAAATACAGATAAAACAACTTTCTCTGTGCTACTTTTGACATTTAACACCTTTTGTCTTCAGTCACCGTGACCACGCACGCTGAAAATCACGCGAAACGTCGGAAAAAAAATTAAAATTTAGAATTATGTAAATAATTATAAGTTTTTAATAATAATACATAGCTTTAATCCGTTCAAAAAAAGTGTTTATCTGCAATATCACTAGTAACCAGAAGAACGTTTTTAAAATTTTAACAATTTAAGAGTTATTGGCATGCATCCGCAAATATACAATGTAAATACATAATTATGTAGGAATAAAGAAAATAATAATAATATTACTCTCGAACTTGAAGAAGCCAGTATTTTCACTTACCTAAGCTCACGTAAGAAGGCACCAAAGAAAGGTATCAGTCGACACTCAGGCATTGCCAACGCTCGGCTGAGGGCTCTCTCGTACTCAGCTGACAGCAGCGCAGCGGAGAGGAAGTCCAGAGCTGGTATTGGCTCGTCTGATATGCTGAGCCAGAATGGTTTCAGCTTATGCGACCTAAAATTAAAATTATTGTTAAGTTCAGTTGCGGCAGATGCTGTTGAAGCCAAGTGTCAACGTCTTAATCGTTTAAAACATGAGCTTATAACTAACATAAAAATATAGGTAGTGGGGTTGGAACATGGTGTAATGGTTGCAGATACCCAGGTAACATTGAAACTGTTTAGAAAATGAAAAACGGCTTAATGTAGAAAGTTGCGAATACTTTTATTGTATTTCGAAGCAATCTCCGTTCCTCTCTACACATCATCGCATTCGATGGAACCACTGAGAAAAGCAGTGGGCCCATTCTTCTTTAGGAGTCTCTTCTATGGCATTTTCGTACGCTTTCACCGCCATCTTCAGGGCTCGTAAAGCGAATACCTCGATTTTTATCTTCAGTTCTTGGGTATAAATGACAGGTCACAGAGATTGCTACGTCCACGCTTAAACTGGTTAAACCATGGGGCTTCATTAAGAAATGCTAATCGCAGCCTATAATAGCTTTGTTGTTGAGTAAGCCCACAACGACAGTCATAATAATTCATTGACCGAAAACTTTCTCGCGTTAGGTTCATTTTCACGCGTAACAAGAGTTTTGGGTTTGCCGCCAATTCACAAAAACAAATGACAAATGAATGCAATATACTAAATTGGGTTACCAAAGAGTTCTAAAATTGAAATTAAAAAAAAATCACTAGAAATATTTCTAACTGGCCAGTTCTGAACATTTCCAAAATCTTGGCGATTAAAAAGAGTGGCGAAAAGTTTATTGCCAGTTCTTGTCCGCTCTACGCCCTTGATTTGAGAACTGGCAGTATTTCTTTATTGACGTTCATAAGTGTACCTATATGAATAAATGATTTTGAATTTGGTTGCGACTAAACTAACTTAACTAGATGTCTTCCCAAATCTATGTGACACTTCTGTAACATATAAAAAATATACGTAGGCGACCTATTGGGAATTGTTGGAATCGAGTATGTTATTTTACAATTTACATGTGTGGGAACAACTAAAGGTCTCATGTTGGCTTCAAGTTATTGCTAAAATTTGGTTTGTTTAACTAAAATATATTTATCCAACTTATCTAATTTAAATTACATAACGTTATATAAAGTTTAACAAAAAGCTTTTATTATCTTAGACATGAATACAAATAATATAATTATTTAATTTTACGTTATTACTACTAAGATTATTAGAGAATTTCATTAATTGTAATAGAATTATTACCAATGTTATCGTTATTATATATTTTTGTTATTAGTGGCTTCGAATCAATCTTGGTACGGACAAGAAAAAGATGGCCCGTAACCGAAAAATGTGACGAAAAATTTATTTACATCGCCGATAAAGAAGTTTCACTTCAATAACTGGTGAACCACATAGGTACAGATACAGAGGAAGTGTGCTGGTATCGACCTCCATGGAGACATAGTTCTCTATGTCTACAATAATCAAAAAGATTGCTGGAACCGATGATCAAAGGCTTCAACACGTGAATGTCGAGACACTTGACATCACTTGAATATTGAAAAGGACGCCTTGAATTAGTTTTAGTGCATATATTACACTAGACAGTGGTAAGTGAAAACACAAGAACAGCGTCTTCCTTTTAATAGAGCCTGTAAGTGTTATTGGACTTTGTTTAATTAAAATTACTTAAAGTAACTATTATAGTCAGGTACAGGTCAGTTGAAGATTGACCAAGGGCTGACACGGCTCACGTGGCTGTTCCAAACAGCTGAAGATGCCACACCAGCTCACAATAATGTATGTGAATAGTAAGTATTGAAAATGTTTTATAACAATAAATCAGATTTGTATATTGCTCTGTCTTCTCGCATCCTCTCTAAGGCGAAGAGTTTCAAGCCCTTATATATCGTGGTGATGCCCGAAGGCTTTGAGATCACACCTTGAACTTCAGGGCTCTTGGTGCAGACATTACTCACTATAAATTTTACAGCTTGTACACTGGCTATTTTGTTAAAATAAATAAAATAGATGATATCTCGAACATTAAAAGATTTCTCTCAGTCAGACCAAACTGAAGGCTAGGCGGGACGCATCCGCCATTTGTAACATGATATGTCAATTACTTTGCGTCTATGTTGAAGATATTTTAAAGATAAGTCTTTTGAAATGACATTCTTTACCACGTCATGGCAGGTTTGAGCATACATTTTGGTATGTTTCACAATATACAAGTAGGAGTTATCAGATCAACCCTTGACTGACGTATTTTTGCGTCTGTACGGGATACCTCACGATTGCCTCAACCATAACAAATACTTAGTTAAATATCCACAAAGTTCATTGTTGCACTGCCGGGATTTGAACCTACGTCCTTGGGGATGAGAGTCGCATGCTGAAACCATTATTTACGTACGGTAATATTAATTTTTAAGAAGTCAATGGCTCGACAACCTTTTTAGATCCGGGCCGGGATCTTTCATGATAATTTGTTAACCTAATAGGCAAGTAGGTGATCAGCAGGTCATAGATGCTACTTGCGCACATAGAAAGAAAGTCCATTGTTGCACAGCCGGGATCGAACCTACGACCTCTCAGGGCTGAGAGCCAGAGACGTTGACGCCACTAGGGCAACACTTCATTACGTTAATATTAATAGTTTGCGATTTAACATTCGCTCACTGAATCAAAATATTGTGTCCCGGCTTGCCTTACACCCAAAAAGTCATGTGTCACAAGACTTACTTGCCTGTTAGATTGACAGATTTTCACGAAACAGATTCGGAAATCTGATGCCCAGACCTAAAAAAATGTAAAACCACTGATTGTTTTATAAATTGCTGGTCGGCTGCTATATAATAGGTAGGCTAGGTAATATTAGATTACATTATATTGAGACGTTATTTTCTTTTTACCTAAGTCGAATAAATTATATTAAAAAAATGTGTGCGTGTACACACGTAAATGAAACTTCTTTATGACCTTATTTTTCGAAAAATAATCTACTTTACAGAAATTGGTTAAAGTTAAATTAGATAAAATTTAACAAAAGGCTTTTATTATCATAGACATGAATACAAATAATACAATTATTTCATTTTATCTTATTACTATTAAGATTATTACAGAATTTCATTAATTGTAATAGAATTATTACTATCATTGTAATCTCTTCGAATCAAACGTGGTTAGAACCGAAAAATGTGACGGTAATTTTTTTTCCAACGCCGATGAAGAAGTTTCACTTCAAAAACTTATTTACACATTTTTGTCTCCATGATTACACGATGTTAATCTTGCAGCCAATAGTTTTCTTCATACAGTCTTCTTAGGATATCCTCTTGCTCATGCTGCGTGATCACGCCACCTGCAAGTAGTTTCCGCCGGCCTACAGTCTACACAGCTGAAGGCCGAAAGAAACCCCTACAGGAGACGTGTATGCTGCTTTTCTCTTCTTAAAATTCAAAATCATTTATTCATATAGATAACACAATGTACACTGATGAACGTCAAAAACAGAAATGTATAGAAAATGCTTCCAATTTTACATTTACTGCCAGTTCTCAAACCAATGGCTTAGAACGGAAGAGAAGAACTGGCAATAAACTCTCCGCCACTCTTTTTAATCGCCAAGTTTTTTTTGTATTACACAACGTTTGTAAGGAGCTGCAACTATTACACCATGTTCCACATTTTAACTTTTTTTAATAATAATAAAATAAATTAAATCCTCTATCAGCAGGATATTGCATGGTGACAACGCATTTTCTCGTGGGAACTACACTCAAATACGTAGTCGAAATAAATTATAATTATTATATACGAATTCAAGTCAAACAGGCAAACGCGCTTCAGCAGCTGCTTCCACATAGTGGTGGTGCGGGGCAAATTTGCCTTAAAGTTAGTTATGGAACGACTGACATCGACGTGATACGGGCGGAATTTCGTATTCCGCCTCGATGTCCGTGATGAAACTCAGCTGCCGGTAATAATCCGAACAACTCCTCAGAACACTCTCCATGGTAAATGGGATAGAAAATGCAGACATATTTTTAAATCGCCTAAGTAGCTGATGGCACGGGCCTATGAGAAAATTTTGTACAAATGAATCGATCGATTGAATATTTTAAATGTCGAATGAAATTATTCATACACAACAACTTGATCCCCAATCCCATTGGTGTATGGGGACAAATGCATTGTACGAAAACTTAATTTGGAACAAGTTTCCCCTTGATCAGGGCAACAATGTCACAGTCAAAGTAATCTCTTGGATCCGCCCTTGCCTTGACGTCATTTGCATCCAATGCATATCTTAGAAGATGCCGAAGTCTTAAAATAGCTCTCAAGAAGTGATTGCGTATGAATTTATGATATTGCGGGACAATCATAAATTTTAAAAAACAGCTGCTTTCAGATGAGTCTGAAACCCAACACATACACAAACTCGTGATACTCATTTGTTCAAGTATTACGTTACGTAACGAACTGGGCAGGGGGGGGGGGGGAGGTTCCTCTTGTAAAACGTTGCGTTGCAGGGTGGCGATTGACTTACGCGTTATTGTTAATATTATTTTCCACTTTCCAGTACTTTACACCACATAATGGTAAGTTTTTGGTATAAAGAGTCACTGGGGGTGGTCACGATTTACTATTGGATACAGAAAACGTTACGGTGCGTTTCATGGGGGGGGGGGGGGGGGTTCAAGAGTTTCCAAAAATAGCTCCCTAACAACACATTTTAATAATATTACTATTCACTGAAAAATTATCGACAAATATATGTAAAGAAAATAAAATGGATACTTCCGGATCCAATAGTCTGGTGGACACTGCTAAAAAAGAAGTTAAAAATATAAGGTAACATACTTTAATCCAGCAACGATCTCCATCGCCCCGTTGAAGTTTCCTATGTTCCAGCACGTCAGAGCCACGCGAAGGATGCAGGCGAGTGCTTCTTTCCTCTCCTCTGTCGAGCCCTGGTTGAGGACCAGATCTGTCACCCACGCAGACACCTACAAAGAACGACAAGGGTTGATTTTTTTTAACGAACCGATACGAATAGAACGATCCCCACATAACCCTCTTCATAATGAACCCACGAAATTAGTCCATGACACATACAGTCCCTATGGGAGGAATTTACATAAATTATTCAGTGAATCGATTTTCACAAAAGTCGGCCGTTCCAATTAACTAAACTAATTTTGGTCAACCTATAAAAATTCTCCATATATCGTTTATTAAAAGCTAAACATAACACACAAATTTTCCACGACTGAGCATTTTTCAAGGCAATATCTGCCGCGCACCACCGCTATGTGGAATCAGCTGCCCACTGAAGTATTTCCGAACTCCCGGAGTGCTATGGTAAACCGACAAACGTGTCGTATAAGCTACAATTCAATATCATGATTACCACGTGTTATTGAGGCTACTTTTTTAATTTTTAATGTTAGCATAGCCAACCACGTGTTACTTAGACCGAAGTGTAAATCGAATTCAAATTTTAGTGACGATAATACAGTGAAATTATTCTTTCGTGTCACGGCTACTAAATTAAGGAGAAACGAAGTTCGCAGGTTCAGCTAGTAATACTATATTTTATACTTAAATATCCTATATATATTATAGTATATTTAATTAATCCGTAGTCCAGAATAAGTTTGACTAAAGTACATAGTTATATATTATGTCGTAGATTTTTCCAGAAAACTCAAGATAAGCGATGTTTTTCAATATTTTCTTGGCTTTCCACACTGGCAAGCGCTCAAGTGCTCGCTTGAAGTGAAATAGCAAGGTTAAACACTTAGGTACGACTTCGTGCCAAATAAACGTACATCGTAGTTGAAATTATGTTTTAGACCAAGCTTTCGATTTAGTAAAATAAAACTTTTTACAGGAAAATAACAAATATTATGCAAAATACCATCCGTGTCACCTCGACGTCCGTCGTTCCACGACTGAGCGTTTTTCAAGGCAGTATTTGCCGCGCACCACCACATGTGGAACCAGCTGCCCGCTGAAGTATTTCTGAACCAATTCGACTTAGGGTCCTTCAATTAGCGTTCCAATGCTTAAAAGACACTTGTGAAAAACGCTCAGTTGTGGAACGACGGACGTGGAGGTGATATTTCAGACGTATCCTCGATCCGCCTAGTAAACAGGCACACACTTGGCCTTTTCCTAGACAATTTAAGTTCGCTATTTGATTTCGTTACGTTCGCTTTCTTTAAAGCGTTGACGTAATAACATTACCTACCCTCCGTAGGGTAACAATAAATTTTCCTTTGCAATAAATCTCGTGAACTTGTACAGTTTTTTCAAGATAAAAAGATACATATAAAGTTTTGAAAGTGGTTAAAGCATCTAAAGGAGAAAATGCGTTGGGTGAAATGCGTTTTGTTGGGTGGGGTGTGGTCGGTGTTTTTCTAAAAATTTCTGAATTAAGTTTAGTTGTCTAACCGTGAAAAGTTTTGTTTAACAATTTGGAAGTTGGCCAGAAGTTGGACAATTCACAAAACATTCTGGAGGCATTTAGTATCTGAATCCTAATATTGTTGTGGACGCGATAGGAAATGTGACAAGAATTTTAAAACTATATCAATGTATTTATTAGTGGCAAATTGTTAGTTGTTCCTGTTTAGAAGAGGTACCAACGTGAACGAATCTAACAAAACGCTTCGACAAGATGCCGTCACACTTGACTTCACACACACTTAAATCTGTCCTATTGTTCAAACTTTGAATGTTAAAATATTCTTTAACAACTCCATAAAACGTTGTTATATCATTAAAAAAAAACAGATCCACGTTTTCAGCGGAGGAATGGTCACCATCCCGTCCAGGAAGTTGTCAATCCAATTAATGGAGCAAACCTTTGTGGCCTGTCATCGCCACTTACGTAAGCACTAAGACATTTTCACATTCATTAGGTTTCATTATTGCTTCATACGCAGTTTTTATAAGAAAAACTTGGTTTTTATTTAATAAAACAATTAAATACCCGCCTTTATAGGTATGGGCCTCAGATTTCTGTAATTGTTTCACGATTGAAATATCATTACAATAAATTACTTAAAATTGAATACATAAATAATTATAAAATAGTATTTTTTCAAGGTTTTTTTAAAGAGGTTAGGCCCTCCAACTGTCTACATCTCTCTCAATTTCTTGAATCAATTTCTTGATTTCATCAGCCCACCGTGCAACAGCGACCTCTCTTCCAGTTCCCTGGTGGCGTTACACCTTATTACGTTGTTTGTCCATTTGTCATTCACGCGAGTGTAGTGGCCCGGTTTTTGTATTATTATCATCATTACAAGAAGCTTTACAAACATGTTTGGTTCTGAGCCTCAGATTTCTTTATCTGTTTCATGGTCAATCTAATAGGCAAGTAGATCATCAGCCTCTTGTGCCTGATACTTGTCGAACTTTTGGGTCTAAGGCAACATCCTCACAATGTTTTCTACGTACAAGCGAACGTTAGTAACAGTGCTCTTGTCAGTTATATTAAAATACCTTAGAGTAAAAGGTCTTGTAAAACGATGGTCACCCTACAGGATATTGTCCCAAAGGCGGATCATGGTCATCCTATATTCAAATAGGATCCGGCTTATACGTGTAAATGTGATTGAATTTTGATATAGGGAAATATTTCTATTTTCTGATTAAGGGTCCATCAGTTCTAGGCGACGGGGTTGGACAGGCATCATCAGCACCAAAGATCTGTCCGTTTCAAAAACCGTCGTTCCACAACTGAGCGTTTTTTAGGCAATTTCTGGAGCACTATGTGGAACCAGCTGCCCGGTGAAGTATTTCCGAATCAATTTGACTTCAACATAGCGTACCAATTCTAATAGATCGGTTAGCCTTCTTTCATTCTTAGATTTCAGGGGAGAAAATGAGGATATTTAATATCCTCATTTTCTCCCCGACAGAAGATAAAAGGGGATCGAATAAAATCCCATGAATGCTGCCTTAAGAATGAGAGAAATATGATAAGGTAAGGTACAGCTGTGATACTTTTGACATTCTTTTGTCTTCAGTCACCGTGACCATGCACGCTGTAAAGCACGCGAAACGTCGGAAAATTTTAAATTACGTAAATAACTATAACTTTATAATAATACAAATAGCTTTAATCCGGTAAAAAAAATTGTTTTCTGTCAATGTGTAAAAGCTATGTTAACCAAAAACAATACAATATGAATAGGTTCTTTAGAGAGGAGTTCTAGAGTTTGATAATGCCTCTAAAGTGACAGCGTGTGTCTAACTTCTATTTTATAAAAGTGAAACTCTACTACACAGAATCTATTGCAGCTTTCACCAATATCTAGAATTATTCATGAGGAAGGTTTAGATATATTTTTCAAGGTATGCAGGTCACGGCTGCCCGTGTGCAGCCAGGGCAGGTCGTACAGCGACTATATGGTATAGCTTTTCTGGCGCTGCCAGCAGTACACCCGCTAGTGGAAAAGCTTCCAAGCCTTAACGGAATAAACCTTAAAATACTGATAGAGACGACTGCCGACTGGTCACATAAATATCTCTCTCCAACATAAACATGGCCACAGTCTTAAAGTAGCATCTTTATAATGGCAACACCATGTATTTATAATGTAACAGACACGTGACGCCATTATAGACTAGGGATGTAAATGTGTCGATAATTTAAACGATATAAAATAAATATTGGGGCGCTTAACGCGACCTTTGTCTAAAAGAAGTTCATCCATCGAAAACCGACCTACTTTGTGTCGTTAGAATCGTCCATCCATAGCAAAAATACCTTTATGAATTTGTACAATCTCTGGATTGTACACCTGGTCGGCCAGGTGAAAAATTTGGGTCATCTTCGAAGCATATCGCATGATTTGAGAATCACTCCGTCAGAGCAGTACCCTTTTAATCTACGTTTACATATTTCATTGTATTATAGCGCCTTGGAAATAATGAAAGAAGTTTACGTGATTAAAAACCACTTAATTTTCGTCCAAAACATGGAGCAGCAATGGCGCTTCCATGCTAGGAGTAAACCCGATAGTGGCAAAACGACTTCTAATCCTCAATATAAGCACAATTACGGCCCAGGTCTCCCAAATAAACCTCTCTTTGTCCTTGATACGGCAGACAGTTCCTTGTGCCGAGGCTGCTCAGAAGAATCAGTCAAACACGTAGTTCTTGAATGCGTCCGTACTTTCCAACATGCCTTGAGATAGCTTCGTGAAGTCTGTGAAGTGCCCAGGAAACTTTTGCGCTTCTGGAAGGAGCTGAACTGGCTTAATTAGGCCACGCACAACAGGCCTAATGGGTGTGTATCTAAATCAGTGACAAAATGTTTTGTTAGCAGTTAATTTGAATGTTTTAAATTGTTTATAGGTTATTAACTGTATTGTTATGTTCTGTCAGAAACGCATTTATTGACAGCTGACATTATCATTACATGTCACAAAGCAGTGTTAAACCGATACGACATTGACGTTGTTAATTCGCTCTGTGACATAATGTCAATGGCAGCTGTCAGCTGCCCCATTACTCTCACAGAAACAAAAATAATAAATTAGTTATTAATAGGTAATTATATCCAGTTTCAAACAATAAGGACAAATCAATATCAATTCAAAGTTTATAGTACAATTCTCAACCCTCAGGTCATCCACCCGGCTTAAAGATTAGGGATGGGTTCATATCGATGCTTACAAATAATAATTTTGTACAACCCTAAAATGGTCTCGGCCACAGATATTATTCCGTCATCTCCTTTTAAACGCTCATCTAGAAGTACGTTTAAGTTTCAACAACTACGTTGTTAACATCCTTATGGCACGATTCGGCTCGTCGTTTCTTGTTCATAGTAGAGGAGTTGATTCGCCCTTTCTATACCTAGACAGTTTAATATGGGTTAATTGAAGCAGCAGTTAAATATGCATCTCCTGGATAGGTGTACCAATAGGTCTCGCTTAACATCAGATGGGCTTGCCCACGAGAATGTAAGTTCGTGCTCCTATTTCGCTGCTGATAGAGGATCTTTGACAAGCTGAGACAAATCTTTGTTTTTAATTTATTTTATTATTATTTATTACTTAAGATGTCATGTGGAACATGATGTGATGGTTGCACCACCTTACAAACGTTGTGTAATATATAAAAAAAACTTGGCGATTTAAAAGAGTGGAGGAGAGTTCATTGCCAGTTCAGTTCCTCCGTTCTATGGCTTTGATTTGTGAACTGGCAGTAAATGTAAAATTAGAAGCTTTTAATGTATACGTCATTTTTATAGACGTTCATAAGTGTACATTGTGTTACCTATACGAATAAATGATTTTTGACTTTGACTTTCGGCTGCTCATGTCCTGTTCTGTACCTAACCTAACCTATCACAACTTACGTATTATGTATATATGAATTTTAGTTAATATTTAAAAGCGTAAACAAAATGTAAATCATCGTATACTTGAAGCCAAAATGAGCCCAGTTTTTACCACTCATAAATTGTAATTTTACATTCTCGTGTCCGATAACGTCCAATAACATGTGACTCAGATTTACGAACTCTTCAAGTAAAGTTAGTTTTTTGTTACCTGTCGCCTCACACCTGTTATCTTAGTTAGAAGCTCATATTTTTAACCAATAAAGCCAGTTACCTATCTTCAAACAAATTGTTTCTATTTATCATATATTTAAACGCACAACAACCGCCACCGGTATAATTACACCAAATATAATTGGTGGCTAAATTTTATTATCGACTATGCCCCATCACTAGACGTCGCTAGAATGAAGGCACAATCCTGTATAATTATCCGGGGTCTATTTATCGATAATACGATACTAAAGAGCGTTCATTAGACTTCTTTGTCACATTACCAAATTAAGTACTTTTGAAGTCTGAGTGTTTCTTAAGGCCGTTTTCGCCAACACTATGTGGAACCAGCTGCCCACTGAAGTATTTGCGAACCAATTAGACTTCCTTCAAGAAAAGGGCGTACCAATTCTTAAATGGCCAGCAACGCACTCGTGAGCCCTTTCACTATGAGAGTGTCAATAAGTATCACTTAACATAGGGTGATCCTCCTGCCCGAATGCCGACTGTTCTATAAATACTAATTCTTAAAAGGCCAGCAACGCACTCGTGAGCCCTTTCACTATGAGAGTGTCAATAAGTATCACTTAACATAGGGTGATCCTCCTGCCCGAATGCCGACTGTTCTATAAATACTAATTCTTAAAAGGCCAGCAACGCACTCGTGAGCCCTTTCACTATGAGAGTGTCAATAAGTATCACTTAACATAGGGTGATCCTCCTGCCCGAATGCCGACTGTTCTATAAATACTAATTTTTAAAAGGCCAGCAACGCACTGGCGAGCCATCTGGCTTTAAAAGTGTCTATGGCGGTATCGCTTAACATCAGCTGAGCCTCTTGCCCGTTTCCCCACTGTTCTATAAGAACTAATTCTTAAATGGCCAGCAACGCACTCGTGAGCCCTTTCACTATGAGAGTGTCAATAAGTATCACTTAACATAGGGTGATCCTCCTGCCCGAATGCCGACTGTTCTATAAATACTAATTCTTAAAAGGCCAGCAACGCACTCGTGAGCCCTTTCACTATGAGAGTGTCAATAAGTATCACTTAACATAGGGTGATCCTCCTGCCCGAATGCCGACTGTTCTATAAATACTAATTCTTAAAAGGCCAGCAACGCACTGGCGAGCCATCTGGCTTTAAAAGTGTCTATGGCGGTATCGCTTAACATCAGCTGAGCCTCTTGCCCGTTTCCCTACTGTTCTATAAGAACTAATTCTTAAATGGCGAGCAACGCACTCGTGAGCCCTTTCACTATGAGAGTGTCAATAAGTATCACTTAACATAGGGTGATCCTCCTGCCCGAATGCCGACTGTTCTATAAATACTAATTCTTAAAAGGCCAGCAACGCACTGGCGAGCCATCTGGCTTTAAAAGTGTCTATGGCGGTATCGCTTAACATCAGCTGAGCCTCTTGCCCGTTTCCCTACTGTTCTATAAGAACTAATTCTTAAATGGCGAGCAACGCACTCGTGAGCCCTTTCACTATGAGAGTGTCAATAAGTATCACTTAACATAGGGTGATCCTCCTGCCCGAATGCCGACTGTTCTATAAATACTAATTCTTAAAAGGCCAGCAACGCACTCGTGAGCCCTTTCACTATGAGAGTGTCAATAAGTATCACTTAACATAGGGTGATCCTCCTGCCCGAATGCCGACTGTTCTATAAATACTAATTCTTAAAAGGCCAGCAACGCACTCGTGAGCCCTTTCACTATGAGAGTGTCAATAAGTATCACTTAACATAGGGTGATCCTCCTGCCCGAATGCCGACTGTTCTATAAGTACTAATTCTTAAAAGGCCGGCAACGCACTTGCGAGCCCTCTGGCTTAAGAGTGTCTATGGCGGTATCACTTAACATCAGATGAGCCTCCTGCCCGTTTCCCCACTGTTCTATAAGAACTAATTCTTAAAAGGCCGGCAACGCACTGGCGAGCCCTCTGGCATTGAGTGTCCATGGGCGGTATCGCTTAACATCAGATGAAGGCTCCCCTGTTTAATAAAAACAATTCTTACTAAAATAAATATGTTTATTATAATAAAAAAAGCGTTACAACCCACTTGGTTCTGATTTTGGTCAGGCGATGGCCTCAGATAATAATAAATAAAATTTATGACGGAAATATGCTTGTGACAAACTTAATCAAACGCTAGACAAGGCACAAACCTCTGTGTTGTGGGTAACTAGTTAAGTATCAAATTTTTTGAGGCCTGGTCCTCAGATTTCTGAATCTGTTTTATGACTTGCCAATCCAATAGGATCTCCGGCGGATCAAGACGGTTTCCTCATGATGTTTTTCTTCACCGCTTGACCGAATGATGGTGTACAGCCGGGGACAAACCTACGACCTCAGGGATGAGAGTCGCACGCTAAAGCTAAAACTAGGTAATTCGATTGATTTAATTTAGTTTCCATTTAGTTTTAGTTATTGCTTGTTAAATTTTTACCTTGTTTGTAAAATTTGTGATGTCATATTTTCGTGTTGTGTCGAATGGAAGCCGGTTTCCTCACGATAATTTTCTTTATACTAGCCAATGTTATTGGCTACTATCACAGGGATGAGAGTTGCTACTAAAGCGTCTAGGCCAATACACATTAAAATCAATATTATCTTGCTTTCTAAGCCATGCCATCTTCCTAATGGATACGTGCAAAGTGGACATTAAACGTTCAAGTCCTTAATGTAAAATGTCTTTTAAAAGTTCACATAAAGGGTCGATTCATATCCAACGGAAAATGCGTCGAGTGTATCATCCGCGGTGAGCAGTGTCCAGCTTCAGCGTTCCACCCTCATCACTGAGGTCGTAGGTTCGATTCCCGGCTGTGCACCAATGGATTTTGATTCATGGTGAAGGAAAACATCGCGGGGTAACCGGCTTGCCTTAGACCCAAAAAGTCGGCGTGCGTCAGTGATCACCTACTTGCCTATTCGATTAACAAATGACCAGAAATCTGAGGCCCAGACCTAAAAGGGTTGTAGCGCCATTAATTTATTTCTTTGCGACGTATATATACCTACCTTACGGGTCTAGTCAGTGTCTGCGTTTGGCGTATATAGAGCGGTTTTGTACGATATTGAATTTTAAAATAAACTCCATAGAAATAGTTGCTGTTTGAGAGGATTTAGAACAAGGCCGAAAAAGGAAACCACATCCGGTTGCAGCCTTTAAAAACCAAAATAATATCGAGTAGCCATTTTAATTGTCTATCTGCAACTTCAACTTAAACTCAAAATAAGTTTATTCATATAAATAACTAAGTACACTTATGAACGTCATCAGAAGTGACTAACTAACTCTAAATTTACATTTACTACCAGTTTGCAAGTCAAGGGTATAAAGCAGTCAAGAAGCACTGGCAAGAAACTCTCCGCCACTATTTTAATCGCTAAGTTTTGAGTCATTCAAATTGTTTGAACTGGAGCAAATTAATAATTTAAATAATCGTCAAATTTTTAATAAGCTTTATTGATTAACGAGAGTTTTGAATTTATTGAATTCAGTCAAACGAATACAATTTACAGGAGTGGTTTATCTTCTGGAGCCTGGTTACGTTTAGATTACTTCCGTATTATACTGCTGAAAGTTACCATATGCTTTCGTAAATCGTAATTGTAACTGCTTCAAGAATATATTGACAAACTTCTTACGATTTCACAATGCGTTGTGAACGGTCGATAGTTTTTCTATACTAATTGTTTGTTCTGTTAAAAAAAATATGTTTTATTATGAAATATAAAATCCACGTCATTAAATTTGAATCAGTAGACATACCCTACTAATCGGCAAAGAAGTCAGAGGGTGTAGAGAGAAAAAGCCGGCGTAAAAAGCTCTCGGTACTAATTTATTACTATTGACTATAGATCTTCCGTTATATGTGAACCACCCCGTTAGGTTAATTCCAAGTTTTTAGAGAACTGGAGCTGTATTTATCATAAATGAATTATTTTTCAAATAATAGTCACTATAAAAATCGACTGGCACCTCAACATATCAGTTTAATTCCGTAACTTTGCTATCTCAAAGCAATTTTCCCCATTGAAATTAATTGAAATGTCATCAACCCATCACCAAAAACACCATATCAGTTTTGTTAAGTGTGTATGATGAACATGATATGTCGCGCAATAATTCAATAGACAAAATCTTATCAAAACTGCTTCTAAAACCAGAGAAATAAGTAGAGTTTCATCATCAGAGTTCGAGGCAGCATACAAAATACCAGCCGTATCACCTCGACGTCCGTCGTTTCACAATTGACTGTTTTAATATTTTTGGTCCAGGTCTCAAATCCGGATGACCCAAGATAGCCACCCGCCAGCCAAAGCCTCCTCAGACTAGAGTAAATAACCGGCTTCATCTTGGGAAAGCTAGGTCCTTTACTTCGGTCACTCCACTGAGCTTCCATCCTTCAGGCGATTGACCATCCCACGACGACCCAAGCCGAGGTCCTAGTATCTTGAGAGACGCCTTAGCATCAGTCGCGGGAAAAAAGTCGTGTTAAATAATATCAGAGCAAAGCCGCGTTCAAAGTTTGTCTTTTAATGAAACCTGAGCCAATATCAAGTGATTGATATGCACGGAAGAGTGATGACTGTTGAGTGTAAATTAAACTCGAAAATTCATTAATTTAGTTGCTTCTTAGCTATAGTCCCGGCTTCACATGGCTGATTATTTATATTATGGTAACTATGTACTTAGTTTGCTCTATTGTCAATAGTTTTTGCGTATTCAAGCCTTTTTCAACCAGAAATATTTTTATGGAATTGGATTTGATATCGTTAATTCCTTTAAGAATTTACAAGATTATCACTTGTTCCATGTGCCCCAGCTAACTACAATTTACAATTTATGAAGATGAAGACTTCTTCCACCAATGTGGGTGTGAGGAAATATTTGAAAAAGCGGGAAGACTAACTTTATTTAACAGTAACAATTTAGTTTTTCTTTAAAATATTTCTTATATTTTGTTCAAATTTTCGCTTCACGATTTTCTTTAGCCATAAAATAGACTAAAGATTCGCCGATTGCCTCTTCATCTCTCTCTCTTGAGGTCTGGAATCAGAAAAAGCTGAAGCCAACTCTGGAGTTGGTGGACGCGGAAGTAATTCAAGTAATTTTGCCATTGTTTTCATTGATTTGTGACACCGCGCATTATCATGATATAAATGCTTAAACAATTTTAGTTAGTTCCTTCCTCAACTTTAGCATCTACGTGGTTCACTACTGTCTATTTCAGGCAGTGGGCACCACTATATGGAACCAGCTGTCTATTGAAGTATGTCCCAACCAATCGACTTAAGGTCCTCCAAGAAAAGAGCGTACCAATTCCTTAAAGGCCACGCGCCAGGCTTCTGGCATTAAGAGTGTCCATAGACAGTGTCTCTTAACACAGACGAGCCTCGTGCCCTATACTATCCGCACCAATTCTAAAAAGACCGACAACGCATTCGCCAATCCTTTAGCCCTGAGAGTGTCTATGGGTGCCATCATTGAAAGTGTCTAAAGGCGGTATTACTTAACATCCTAAGAATCCTGCCCATTTACCCCCTGTTCTATAAGAGACAATTCTTAAAAGGCCGGCAACGTACTCGCGAGCCATCTAGCATTGAGATATTCTATAGGCGATATAACATCAGGTGAGCCTCCTTCCTGTGTACCCCCTGTTCTATAAGTACCAATTCACAAAACGCCGGAAACGCTCTCGCGATTCCTCTGGCATGAAGACTGTCCACGGGCGGTATAATATAGCGTTCAATCTGGTTACTGATACACCCTCCCTCGCGAGGGGGGTGTTTTTTCCTGTTCGGGGCGTATGCCCCCTTCAGGTGGTGTGAAGGTTCGCACCCTGCTGACACAGGGCGGTACGGGGGCGGGCATATAGCCCTTGATGGGAGCTGCAGCGTGCGGGGAGACGCTGTCTCTACTCGCTGCGCGCTGGGGGACGATTATATAGCGAGTGGGCCTCCTGCCTATTTAACTCAATACCTTACCTCGTTAAATCTACGAATGAGAGATCGAACGCTGCTCTTCACTGTTGGTGTATGGGTGGCTGGTGGGCGTCTTATCATATGTCGTTCGGTGACTGTTCCCAGCACACCCTCGCCACCAAGATCCAATGTCACTTGACGTAGGTAATCTATTGGCGGGACCTGTAAAAAGAAGAAACATTCGTAAATTCCTCCTTATTGTTTTCTAATTTTAAAAAATATAAAAGAAAATCTCTGTCAAAGGGTCGCCAGCTCTGGCGAGCTACATCCATGTCGTCCTAGGTGTTTTTATAATCATCCGCACATCTTGTGAGCGGTCTTCCTCTGTATCCCAATAGGATCTCCACGCTCAGTCCATCGCTCGTCTGACAGTCTTGCTATGTAGCAAGGGCATGTGCCCTACCCATCTCCTCATCTTTAGAATATGGTCAAGGCATTGCTAGCTTTAGTTAATTCAATTCAATAGCTTTTATTCATATAAGTAACAAAATGTACACTTATGAACGTCAAAAGCAGAGATGAATATAAAATACTTTTAATTTTACATTTACTGCCAGTTCTCAAATCAAGGGCGTAGAACGGTAGAGAGAAAATGGCAATAAACTCTCCGCCACTCTTTTTATTCGACAAGTTTTTTGTTTTTTACAATGTTTGCAAGGAGCTGCAACCATTACACCATGTTCCACATGACTTTTTAAGATTTTAATAATAATAAAATAAATTAATAACAAAGATTTGTCCTCTGTCAGCAGGAGGCATGCTAAAATAGGAGCAAGCACATTCACGTGGGAACAATACGTAGTCGAAATAACTAATATCACCACATACAGGAATTCAAGTCACCACAAGTAGTCCACCACAGTATAGTTGTGTTTTGTTTTATTAAATTTTTAGGCCCATTTACAAGTTCTGATTTTTTATCTGCCCCGAGATACATACATAGTTAGTTGCTATGTTTAATGACAGCTAATAATAATATAACAAATATACTATGAATAAGACAAGGTTCAAAAGTAAAACAAAAAAACTTGGCGATTAAAATGAGTGACGGAGAGTTTATTGCCAGTTCTTCTCTTCCGTTCTACGCCCTTGATTTGAGAAGTGGCAGTAAATGTAAAATTAGAAGCATTTAATATGACCTATATGAATGATTTTTGACTTTGACTTTGTAAATCTTGGACACCAAAACTTCCGTTAACCAATTTTTTTGTCAATAAACCGGGAAGAGGTTTCTTTCGTAAATCCTATTAGATCCTATTGTGAAGATTTATGAAATATTGATGGATCTTAAAGCGAATTTATAAAATTGTTGGTATACTATTCGTGTATAATGACGATTATATGTTTTTATATGTCATGACTTTGCATAATAAGATAATTAACATTTACATTACAATAAATATTAGAGAAATTACAAAAATATCCAAATTTTTGTAATACAGGCAAATATAACGATTTCTAGAGTTTCTGATAAGAATATTTAGTTTATATAATTAGTTAAATTCCGATTTGAATTCAAAAAATGTTATATAAAATTTTAATACGGATTATAAAGTATATACAGAATGGTCAAAAAGACGTGGACGGATCAAACGCAACTACAGGTTAGATTGTGTTTCCGCCCTAAAAATAAATTAGAGCCACTCAAGGCCTTGTCTAATACCTTTGTAGAATTCTTATTAAATGCGCCAAAACTTGTTATAAAGGATAACTTTTCTGTAGAGCATATGTTTTTTGTAACAAGAAATTGTGATTTGAGAAATTTTCATTTAGTAAAACTTAACATTATCTTGAATACACCCAATAAACAACCATAAATATCATGTCTAACAGAAGGTTTCATCAGTACCAATCTAGTGAATATTATGAAAAGGATACTATACTATTAGAATGTAGATTTTTTAGAATCTTAATAAGAATTAGTAAAAAAAAACGTCAATTTCCTTATGAAAACGCAAAATATATTATAACTGTGCAGGGGTAGAGTTGAGGTCCTCCTCCTCCTATATACGACTTTTTGGTCATGACGATTATGCTTCGGTTTGTGTTATATTCATAATCATTTTTGACATTATCATTCAAACAATTTTGCCTTAAATACTATCCAACATGTCGAACTTCATACAGAATGAATAGTTTGACACTTGTAACCAGATTCATGTTTGTTCCATTACAGGAGCGAATCAAAATCCTCTGCCACGACTTTTTGTTTCACATCCCTGAGGTCGGAGGTTCGAGGCCTGGCTTTGAACCCGTGGGATTTGGACGCTGAACATTCAATCGAACGGTAAAGGATAACATCGTCAGGGAACGGGCCCAAAGAGTCGACGTATGTCAGGATTAGGAAACTGATCACCATGCCTATTAGATTTGATGATCATGAAACAGATATACAAATCTAAAAAGACCCAAAACAACACGGAAAGAGCCCTATTGTCTCGGTCGTGTGCCGACCATTCTATAAACATATAGGTATATCTTCTTTATCTCTTCTTGTAGTTAGAGAATTACGATATATAGTATTGTCTTTGGTTAACATAGCTTTTACACATTGAAAGAAAACAATTGATACTTTTGACATTCAACACCTTTTGTCTTCAGTCACCGTGACCACGCACGCTGTAAAGCACGCGAAACGTCGGAAAATTTTAAATTGAAAATCATGTAAATAAATATAAGTTTATAGTAATACAAATAGCTTTAATCACGTTGAAAAATTGTTTTCTTTCAATTACGATGTAATCAATTTTTATTTCGAAAATCATTCAAAAGAATCTGTTTTATACAATAAACTTGCGTTGCAGTTGTTTCCTCTTCAGTCAGTATCATTACTGAACCTTAAAGTCGCGTTTTTCAATTAATTCAATAAATTTAGCTTCAAGATATCCAAGCCTTAACCATTTCTGATAGCTCAAATCGAAAATAATAATGTAGATGAAAATCCCTAGAAAACCCACTTGCTGAACATCTAGCAATATTCAATTATCTTTCTTACTTTTATTGGCCATTAACCACGCATCGGTGGTTCAGAGATAATAGAGGAAGTAGTTTTTCTATGGACTTAATTTTCGCCTTCACAACTCGTAAGGTTTTTGTGGTAATTTATGTGTGGTATGATACAAAATATGATATAAATTAATGGCTGGGATCAACCATTTAAAAACGTTATCTTAATATATATAAATCTCCTGTCACGATATTTGTCCGCGATGGACTCATAACTACTTAACCGATTTTAAATTAAATTGGCACACCGTGAGCAGTCTGGTCCGAATTAAGAGATAGGATAGCTTAGATCTTTAATTATAGTCGCAATTTTATTTTATTGCAAATTATTTGTCTATAATTAATTGACAGTCACAATTATCTGTTAACTCCAAAAGATTCTAACAGATGTCGATACTTTTCGACTGGATTGAGTAAGTATTCAATAGATGGCACTGCTATGGTAACCCGACAAACGTGTCATATAAGCTACAATTCAATATCATGATTACCACGTGTTATTGAGGCTACTTTTTTAATTTTTAATGTTAGCATAGCCAACCACGTGTTACTTAGACCGAAGTGTAAATCAAATTCAAATTATAGTGACGTTAATACAGTGAAATTATTCTTTCGTGTCACGGTATTAACGCTAACTAAAACCACATTAAGGAGAAACGAAGTTCGCGGCGGCAGCTAGACTCATATAGTTATCTTATTTGGGCAGTGTTGAATTCGATCCCCGGCTGTGCACCAATGGACTTTGTTTCTATGTGCGCTTTTAACATTCGCTCGAACGGTGAACGATAACGTCGTGAGGAAACCGGCTTGTCTTAGACACAAAATGTCGACGTCGTGCGTCAGGCACAGAAGACTGATCATTAGATTCATCATGACATATTAGATTAACAAATCTGAGGCCCAGACCTAAAAAGGTTGAAGCACCACTGCATTTTTTTGTAGATTTTTACCCATTCAACGTATTGAAAGCCCTCAATTATTGTGATTTTATTTAATTTAAAGTAAATTAGTAACCTCTCATTTTCCTACACTGTTTCGTAATTACGATTTTTATCACTTTTTTATAATTCCAAAAAACATGTATGTGTACATATGTACTAGAAAATATGAATCTACAAATGTTATACACATCAATAATGTAGCCGTCAATTTTAAAGTATATAAAACATAACGACTGTCAAACTCTCAAAAACGTTTGAATGGCGCCAAAGACGGTTTGACCACAGATTAGTGCAAATTGAAATGACAATTGTCTGGCTTCTTACGTTATTAAATTCGAGTCAAGGATATTATATGTGCGCTGGGCTTGCTATTATTGTTAAAAATATGTGTGTAGCCAACGAACCGTTCTTTACGATATACATTTAAATATATGTAGTATATGAAAGTAAGAAATATGACCCCAGGCTTGGAGGTCATGGGTTATAGTCAATAAGATACCAACGAAACTGTTTTCAAAGCAAATAAGTCGAATGAGTCGAAGTTGGCAAGTCAAACACATGCTAACCTTGTAAAGGTATCCTGAGAGGGTGGAATATGTAGAATATATGTTATACTTTATATATGTCATGAATATATGTGCTGCTTTTTTACTGCATTTTCCATATATATAACGCACTCTTTTTTAATATCTATCAATGGCATAGTATGTGGCGAAATATGGCGCGGCCACAGATCATTACGAAATGTAATAATTTCTGATAACATACAGAATAATAGCCGTTTCTCTATTTCGTTGTATTTTTAAGTGACATTTGTGCCGTTAAGATTATTTATAAATATATAACGCATTCATTTCCCATATTTCAGTCAATTTGACAGGCTGTGGCCACAGATAAAAAAGTGGTAAAGTCGAACACAGAACACTAAAAATGTCGAGTACTTTAGTAAATTCTATTTAGATTTGGAAACACTTATTTAAAAAATATACCTATATTTATCTGTATTTTAAAGCAGATTTTTTTTTCACAGACTTACGTCTTACTTTATATGTGCGCTGTGGGTTATATTTACAAATTTGATCACCACTAACACACGAAGCAATGAAAATGAAAAACCCTTCGAAACATTCCTTCATAAGAATGTTTCAATTAGCCGATTGTAAATACTAGTTAGAAGGAATTTTACGCTTTAATTATATTCATTTTAATGTGAATTTCGTATATTATGTATGTGGATTGTTGATATTTCCTGTATTACTGAAAGCAGAATAATATTAATATACGATAATTAAGTAGCGCAAATACTTCTTAACTATAGATGGCGTCTACAGCAATTAATTATATATGTAATAGTTCATTTGGTTTAATTGTGTAATGCGTGTGTGCTGTGGTTGTAATTGGCCCTGGCTCAGCATTATGCTGAGGAGCGGAGTTGTTCCACAGCGCTGGTAATTCCGCCACAGCAGCCAGTTTGCGCCTCAATCGTAAAAAAAAAATAAGAATCTAATACTCAGTAGAAACAAATAATAATTATTAGTAAGAAAAACAATTATCGTTTTTTTTTTGCAAATACAAGCTTTTCAACAATAGATGGCGTTTATAGCAACTATTCATTAGATTCCAATTTATAATACCAAATGATCTGCCGATTAATTAATTGATAAATGTGAATGAAATTGCGGTAATTAGTACAGTAATTAACGCTTAATTATTAATTTTATTGAATAAAATTTGATAAGACAAAAATAGAGCGGGAGAAAAAGACTGCCAATTATCGTGAATAAAAACACGATAAACATACTTTTATCTCTTTCACACGGATGCGGATCGTCCTAAAAAATAAAGGACTAACATATTCTTTCAGTTTATTGAATATTGTTATCGACACTTAAGATTTTATTCTAAATTGCGATTTGTATTTGTTTTAATCTAAAGTGTGATAAGTATATTTGTCTCTATTCGTCACAGCGTAAACAAAATTTGATAGAAATTGACGAAAGTCGATAAAATAATTTTTAAAATGTTTTTTTTTTTAATTAACTGAACAGAAATATATGAAAATAACTTGACTTGTAAAATGTTTTCGAATACATATTTTGATTATTACAGTTTTAAACGACTAATATTGCTATTAAATGGTGTCGTTGGTGGTGATATTTTAGACAAATTTGATTACAAATACAACAGAATTTTATACATAGCGCATACCAGTTGGGTAAAGATAAATTGATACAAAAAGTTAATACAAAAACTTCAAAATTAGCTTTGTCGCTCGTCTAATGTTTTGCCCCTTTCTAATCAATATCGAAGAAAGAGATAGATGTAAATTGTATTTTTTCATGTAATACTTTTAATAAATCTTTTGAACTAGTTTGTTTTATTATATACCTAATATATAAAAAAAATGTATTTTATTTAATTAATGTAGTGTAGAAATAATAATATTGCGTTGTTTTGGGAGATATCTTTCACGTTAAGCCGTTTAAAGCTAAGAAAAGATAATTTTAAAGGCAAAATATGTACACATCAAAATTAGATTATTTTTTTAACATATATATATATATATATATATATGTTCTAAACTGTATGACATGGACCAGCCCTTACACTGGAGCTTAGCAATATCGTTTTTGTATGCAGGTTCGATGTTCCCTCAATATTTTCCGTTGAAATTACGTTGCTGGTGTGAATACCAATCCTAAATCGTAAACGCTGTGGAAACTATAGACAATAGAGCAAAGTGGTGTACTACAGTTTTATAGAAGACGTCAATACCTACAAAAAGCTCCTGGACATCATATGTCTAACAAAAAGATTTTCTACTTAAAAGTCTATTTCTAGAAAAGGTTAGTATAAGCACATCGTTCTACGACCGACTTAATATGAATACCAATTAAAATCCTAAATCGAGTAATCTGCTGAAACTATAGACAATAGAACAAAGTCATCTACTACAGTTTTATAGACAACATCTATATCTACAAGAAAATATACTATTGTATTTAAATCTATTTCTACAGAGGGTACCAAAATATGTTCCAAAATATTCTTACGCCATATCAAACGCCGTAATCATCTTCCTAGAAGTTTTAGATCACTGCCGTGTAATGCTTTCAAAGATTAAATTTTTAAATCTAGGTGTATTTATAGGGACAGTATTGAGACCATAAAATTTGACAATAGTTATAAATGACTACCTATTTTTATAAATCAATCTGAATGAATATTTACATTCGAAAATAAACGGTGTATTATTATTATTTATTTTCCTTCACCTTTCGTTTGTTAAATGTGACAGAAATTCTATTAGTGCACAGCCAGTTGTACGACCTCAGGTATTAGAGT
This sequence comes from Pieris brassicae, assembly GCF_905147105.1. Lineage (NCBI taxonomy): Eukaryota > Metazoa > Arthropoda > Insecta > Lepidoptera > Pieridae > Pieris > Pieris brassicae. Next base: position 5,051,293 of record NC_059678.1, on the reverse strand, counting down.
CGCACGTTGAAGCCACTAGGCCAAGAATAATTTGTTTCCCCAATTTCCTTAACCAAAAGACTGACGTGGTCAAAATTACTTTCATACACTGAGCCCTTAATTCTTTGAAAATGAAGCAAGGTCAGTTTGAGATAAATCCCGACCCTCAGAGGGTAACCATGAGTTTTACATTTAAAAGACTTTGATGTAATTTAACTTTGCATCTCTGGCCTTTTTTTTATGCAATAGCAGGCAAACGGGCAAGAGGCTCACCTGATGTGAAGCGATACCGCCGCCCATGGACACTCACATTACCAGAAGGCTCGCAAGTGCGTTGCCGGCCTTTCAAGAATTGGTACGCTCTTTTCTTGAAGGACCCTAAGTCGAATTGGTTCGGAAATACTTCAGTGGGCAGTTGGTTCCACATAGTGGTGGTGCGCGGCAAAAACTGCCTTAGAAAACGCTCAGTTGTGGAACGACGGACGTCGAGGTGATACGGATGGTATTTTGTATTTTGCCTTGACGTCCGATAGAATATATAATATGTCCTATGTATAGTAGTGATGAAATTCACTACATTTTTATTTTTTATTGAGGGTCTAACGGGCTGGCTCACATCTCAACCCCTGAGATAGAATTAATATCAAAACAATAAATGATGATACAGATAAATGAACTAAAGATGGTATCCAAGATAAGGCAAACGAAACCAAAGAAGTCAATTGATCCGATTGGAAGACTATTTTAAAAGTAGAGCCTATTAGTATTGAGTAGAACACTCCAGAACAGACTTCAGTAAAATTCTGGTGGCCTATCTCGACAAGCAAACACCAAGGTTTGAAATATTGGCCTCATCTCTAGTATAGAACGCTAAGTAACTAAAATCAAATGGATGAGACCAGCACAGGGAATCGTGTGGGGGGGGGGTGGACTTTCTTTTTATCTTTTCTTGAAACATTCCTCTTTATAAAAGATTCATAAATAATTATGTATCTCTCAAGATCGTACAGAGATACAGGTCGCGTGTGAGTGCAATTTGAAGGATTGGTATGCTTGGAGGCATAATGTTTAATATTTTTAAGGCAGTTTTTGACGCACTATGTGGACCTGTCCACTGAAGTGTTTCCGATACAATTCGACTTTAGGTCCTTAAAAGAACGTACCAATTCTTAAAAGGCACTCGCGAGCCCTCTGACTGTCCATGGGTGGTACCACTTAATGTAAGCCATCTGCTCGTGTGGCAACACTAATCTGGCCATAATTCAGAGAAAACACAGATTTAATAATGAAATTTTTGAGTATATCTCAGGCCTCAAATCATATTAACCCTACATATAAGCCACAGTGATGCGGGGTGTAAAATTAGACGAGATCAATACTTTTGCTTTCTGCTTTAAACTATTATTATAATTCTCTAACAGCGTAAAATAATGCTGTCATTTTAAAGATATATGTGGTGAGAGAGTGGTGTTGTGGTGCAGCATGTGTGTCCCTGGAGTCTATTCGCTGGCGTGAAGGAAAACATTGTGAGGAAACCGTCTTGCTTTAGACCTAACACGACGGCGTGTGTCCGACACAGGAGGTCTACATACTTGCCTATTAGATTGAAATGCAGAAATCGGAGGCCCAGACCTTTGAAGGTTATTGAGCCACTGATTTCTGAATAAGTACATATAATGGTGGGCTGACTCTTTTTTGATAGAATTTGACTGGATTAGTCAATAGCCATCGATGTGATACAATTCGTTTTTGTTAATAATTTTTCTTTTCTAGAAAAAGATTTGGTAAGAGATAGAGAGTATCGTCACGCAAGAAAATTACTTAGAGTGGAATGAATGGAATCGCACGAGCTATAGTTTTTAATCCGGCCAACATTTATTTATCTACTTCTTAATAATTATTTTATTTACATTTTTTTTTCTTCATGACTTAAACTGCTAACTTTTACTACTATTATTATTATTTGTTTCTACTGAGTATTAGATTCTTATTAGTTTTTTGCGACTGAGGCGCAAACTAGCTGCTGTAATCTCGATTCGTCAAATGAAATTAAAAGACAAAGTCAAAAACGATGTGATACGAAGCCATACAAAAAGACGTTATAACATACATTGCGACTGAGGCGCAAACTAGCTGCTGTGGTCTCTGGCAGAATGACCAGCACTGTGGAACAACTCCGCTCCTAACCATAATGCTGAGCCAGGGCCAATTACAACCACAGCACACACGCATAACACAACTAAACCTTTTTCTTTAAAAAGAATTGTTATGTCTCTATTATCATTATTGTTTATTTTTGATTATTGTTTTTTTTTATGTGTGTTTATGTGTGCGTTTGTTAGTAATAAATATTATATCTATGTCTATGTAAGATTTATTTTTATCACTTGTTTGCAGTTAATGTGGGCACGATTAGTTTGACAATACCGCGTCTATATATTTTTTGGAAATTGACACTTTCCAAAAAATATAAGTTTTTTTTATACGGTATGCGTATGGAACATTCCTAGGTCCAAGTCCTTAGGGACTCGGTATTAACTAACTCTCCCGTAACGTTTTTATAGTACGATTTGTCTTCCTCAAAATAAGTTAAAGTTTCGGCGATAACCTAATCGTCATAACTGATCATAACCCTTTAGGTTAACCTATTATCAAATTAATGTAAAGTTGTGTTTGCTCCATAATTTACAAATCTTAATAGGCCGACGACGCACTCGCGAGCCCTCTGGTATTGAGAGTGTTTATAGACGGTATCACTTAAGCTCAGATGAGCCTTCTGCCTGTTTGACCCCTTGTACCATAAGTACCAATGCCTAAAAGGCTGGCAACGCACTCGCGAGCTCTCTTGTATTGAGAGTGTTTATAGACGGTATCACTTAAGCTCAGATGAGCCTCTTGCCTGTTTGACCACTGTACTATAACAACCAATTCCTAAAAGGCCGGCAACACACTCGCCAGACCTCTTGTATTGAGAGTGTCTATAGACGGTATCACTTAACCTCAGATGAGCCTCCTGCCTGTTTGACCCCTGTACTATAACAACCAATTCCTAAAAGGCCGGCAACACACTCGCCAGACCTCTTGTATTGAGAGTGTCTATAGACGGTATCACTTAACCTCAGATGAGCCTTCTGCCTGTTTGACCCCTGTACTATAACAACCAATTCCTAAAAGGCCGGCAACACACTCGCCAGACCTCTTGTATTGAGAGTGTCTATAGACGGTATCACTTAACCTCAGATGAGCCTTCTGCCTGTTTGACCCCTGTACTATAACAACCAATTCCTAAAAGGCCGGCAACACACTCGCCAGACCTCTTGTATTGAGAGTGTCTATAGACGGTATCACTTAACCTCAGATGAGCCTTCTGCCTGTTTGAGCCCTGTACTATAACAATCAATTCCTAAAAGGCCGGCAACACACTCGCCAGACCTCCGGTATTGAGAGTGCCTATAGATAGTATCACTTAAGCTTAGATGAGCTTCCTGCCTATTTGACACCTGTTCTATAAGTACCAATTCTTAAAAGGCCGGCAACGCACTCGCGAGCCATTTGAGGTGTGCCTCCTACATGTTTTCCCTCTGTGCTCAGTACTGGTGATATTTATCATTTGTGTGTTGGAAAAACATATACATATAAATCTATTATATATATTTGCATATATATGTTAATTTGTATATTTAAAGTTACATACTTGATAAAACAATTTATATTCTGTGTCTGTCAGCCTCAGGGCGACTTCCTCTGGAAAATGGAGAAGTGTCCTCAGAGACGCCAGCTCCTCATAGCTGTCTTCAACACCTGCAGATCCTGGAATTCGAAAATTTATTTATAATGTATTTCAAGCGATTTAACACGCATCATGTTTGCTTTATGGAGAAAGAACAGTGAACAGTTCCTCCAACCTAAAGGTATCCTCAACCAGTCTGACCGACCCCAAGACCTAGGTTACTTCTGTTTGAATGGAATCTTGCAGTATACAGCTTCAGATCAAACTGTTTTGGTGAGCATAGCTCGGCCTGCTCAAAGGAATACGATAATCATTCGTTACTTTGTCGATAATATATATATATATATATATATATATCCGACATTACATAATATAAAAGAGGAACAATAAAGCCTTTATGTATTATTATATTATGTTGTCAACATTTTTTAGTCATTAACATCTTCTGGTAATTTTTCTTATAATTTGAAGATATAGGAAAATATTTTACCAACGACCGGAAAATTTCAAATAGTCAAATCGAGTGTTAATTCTGTTATAATAACGAAGAATTCTAATGAAGGTCTGAACTCCTAGAACTCCTAACTGAATTTATAAATAGTGATTTTGTTAAAGCGTTTGACAATGTATAACATCTGTGCGTACAATGTCTTTGGAATTATTAATATTTATCAAAGGCCGGATAAAGTCATTACCCAACGCTTTGTTGAATAATTTTATTCGTTTCCACAACACGTTCCAAGCAAATTCAATTTTAGTTTCTATATTTTCAATTTTGGCCGACATTAATGTTAAATTTATTTGGGGCAGGGGCGTTGCCAACCGATTGTCAAGCGGGAGGCAGTAGAAGCAAGAACGAAGGATGGGAAAAATATGAATTATTTAAATATTGACTATGAAAGCAAGTATTCTTGATTGTAAAATCTTCTGTACTTTGCTTTAATTATATAAATGGTGTTCATATACATATACATTTTTAATTTATCTATATGAATTTCTCATTTTTTTTTCTGTTGTGTTTGTTATTGTTCTTATGAAAGAAAAAAAAAAGAAAATTGCGCAAAACAAATAGAAAATTTAAGAATTCTTTTGTTACGATAGAAATTTATTTTTTAAACAAATGCTTCGATCGTAATTATTATATTGATAAAATACATATACAATAATTGCAGTCGCTAATTATTTGTGGCAATAATCTTGAAAATCCATATTTTTCAGGCCAGTTATATGTCGGAATACCAAAAAAAACTATTTATATACGCGCCAGAAAAACAAACAAATAAAAAAATGCACGCTGTTGGTTGATGTATTCGTTTGGTAGTTACATATTAGAACATGACGCAATCGCATAACGTCTTGTGCAGTAAACGCAGTTTTTATTTATTTATGTCATCATTAGCACGTATACAGTGTGAATATAGATATACAAATACATGGAGTGATCATATACCTTAGTAATAAATTAATTTACAAAGAAGTTTCACTTCTGACTTTTTTTACGATTTCCCCTTCCTATAATTCTATATCTAAGTATAGCAACGTATGTACCTTCGAAATCCGTGTCAAACGCCTGCCCTGTTGAGCCTCCACTGGGGCCAGGTTTGGACCCGTCTCGCATTTCACTTAATTCACTACTTAACACTACACTACATTACACACATAACACAGCGCCATCTAGTAGCCAGTTCACAGCATTATCTGAAACAAAGAAAATACATTATGAATTTGATTTGGTGTTTAAGAGTTAATCTGGCGGTCTAGTGGCTTCAGCGTGCGACTCTCATGAGGTCGTAGGATCTCCGGCTTTCACCAATAGACTTTCTATGTGTGAATTTGACATTGGCTCTAACGGTGAAGGAAAACATCGTGAGGAAACCGGTTTGCCTTAGACTCTGTCCTTGGAAGCACTCTGTGCTTAGGGCAATTATTGTTATATCATATTTATATAATAAATAATTAATACGTTTGTATTTAATTAATAGTATTAATAGCAATGATACATATAGTATTTACTGGTTCTTAACCCAGTAATATTAAATTAATTTATAATTAAAAAAGTAATAAAAAAATGTGTGCGTGTACTAGTGTACACACGTAAGAAGCGAAACTTTATGACCTTATTTTTCGAAAAATGATCTACTATATGCAACTTTACAGAAATTAGCCAAATAAAGTTTAACAAAAGGCTTTTTATTATCATAGACATGAATACAAATAATACAATTATCTCATTTTACCTTATTACTACTAAGATCATTACAGAATTTCATTAATTGTAATAGAATTATTACTATCACTGTTATCGTTATTATATATTTTTGTTAATAATGGCTTCGAATCTACCATGGTAGGGACAAAAAAAGATGGCGCGTAACGGAAAAATGTGACGCGTAACGGAAGAATGTGACGCGTGACCGAAAAAATTTATGATATTTTTTTTCTAACGTCGATAAAGAAGTTTCTCTTCGAAAAGTAAATAACAAAACAAATTTAAAAAGTTTGGTCCCTGTGCTAGTGTACCTTTAACGCTATCAGCATTTCCTCGCTGTATTGAGATACTTATTGTTGTGGAAACCACCAGCTCTGGGGTCACTGTTAGAACCAAATACCTTAAATCATTAGCCTGCATTTGAACCCCTCGGCCCAATACTACTCAAAAGGGAACAAAATCAAAGTTTGTGTATATTATATTTGATGACAGTTGCCGACAACCGCGAGCCTTCTACCTGCCTATCAATTTACATCAGGAAAGTCTTCAGCTCGTGCCCTATGACATATCTAGGTCAATCGCTACTGGACATGAGAATTGACATTTGTCGTGGTTTGTTGGAAAACTTTCAGAGTTGATCGAAGTAATTTCGCCGACTGAATATTATGTAGAGTCGGCAAATGAAGAGCGGGAAATTGGCAAAAATATAATATACACCAACTTTGATTTTGTTCCCTTTGGAGTAGTGTTGGACCGTGGGGTTCAAGTCCAGGCTAATGATTTAAGGTACTAGGTTCTAACAGTGACCCCAGAGCTGGGGCTTTCCTCAACAATAAGTATCGCAATACAGCGAGTAAATGCCAGCGTTAAAGGTACACTGCTACAGGGACCAACTTGTTAAATATGTTTTTAATTTTCTAAATCTTAATTATTATTATTAGGTTCCTACTACAATGGTTAAGGATATTGTAACTACTGTATAGTTGTGCGATATAATCAGGAGATATGAAAACTTGGTTTCCAGACCTAAAAAAGGTTGTAGTGTCAAACTATGAACTGATGTCTAATGTATATGTTTCTCATCTTACAATAAAACTGTCATCAAAAATGACTGGGTAGACTTTTAAGAAACCTTTCGCCTAGATTATTATTTTCTTTGTGCCTACATAATTATTTATAAGCACCCTGATGGGATGTCGTTAATCCTTTGGAAGATGGGACTGGGATGCGACTTGTGTGGAAACGTTAGGCCCGTCAATTCCTTCGGCCAAGAAAAATAACAAACGCAAATATAAGTCCTATTTGCCAACTACGATTTTGTTCCCTTTGGAGTAGAGACTCTTGGATCGTGGGGTTCAAGTGCACAGCTAATTAATGATTTAAGTTGTCGCCTGGTAGACAATACCAGTGACCTTAGAGCTGGCGCTTTCCTCGATCAACTAATGCGAATGACTTCAAAGACTCCCCTACTGAGAGGCTACTTCTGTGGAATGCATGGATCTGGCGGACGTCTTCTTAAGTTCTCATGTCATTTTCACACGTGTGATGATGGAGAGTAGAAATAAAATAGATGCCTATTTGTACATTGTCTAAATTAGCAAAATCTTAACAATTTATTAGGGGTTCAAATTACGATTTTTCCGTTTCTGCTGACGCTACTAAAGTTGGAGCAATTCATCATGTTCCATCTGTTGTGACTTGTACAAGTTAATGAGTTGCGACGCATATCATAATAATAACCTCATTTTTCAGTGATTCATCTTATTAAGTGCTGTTGTCATCTCTCTACTTGGGTTTCAGCCTGCAACACATTGTCTTCAGGAGTTCCACGACAGTGCGCTTTATAAGACACACACGCTAGGAAGTGGAACCAGCAGCTATTCCAGGTGTTTCCGAACCATTACAACGTTCTTCCACCAAGAGAAGAGTGGACCACAAAGGCCAGCATTGCACTTGCAACCGACAAAGCGTTATATAAGACACACGCCATGTTCTGGAACCATCTGCTATGCCTTCGATGAAAGAGCGTACCTTAAAGGACGGCATCGCACTTTGTAACCTGGTGTAAATTTATTCTGGGAAACTCTCTCCCTCTCTGGGAAACTCGATCCCGACACCGAGCGAGTTAAGACCGTAAAACCCTTATACATGCTCAGCCAAGCAAAGCAGGGAGACGTCGTAAATGATAAAGCCGGAGTTATGGTAATAGGCCATGTAAATTGTAACATAATTCACCAATAGGATCTCGTAAGGAAATCTTTGAATCAACTCAATTCTCGGAGGACTAGGGATGTTTATATATTTTATATCGATGGAGCCGAATATAAAAAAAGTTTATTATAGATTTTTATTTACATTAAAAACGTAATGTAAGAGTATTTTTATAAGTTCAGTTGTGTTGGGCACATTGAACAAAGGCCGTAGAACGGGTGACTGGCGTTGGCTTTCGGCTGAGACAAGCCCAAAAGCTGGCGCGGCCGCAGGTGGAAAATAAACGGCATAAAAATAAGAGTCTTTCCTCCATCTTTGATTTTGTTACCTTTGGAGTAGTCATGGGTCGTGGGGTTCAAGTGCAGGCGAGTTAAGAAGTAAGTTGGCGCCTGGTAGATGGTACTGGTGACTCCATAGCTGGTGGTTTCCTTAATGAATAATCGCAATACAGCGTGGAAATGCCAGCATCAAAAGGTACACAGGGACCAAACTTTTTAAATTTGTTTTAATTTTCTATTGTTACTATGTAGGTTAATAATATTTTAAATACTGTATATTACTGTGTTGGAAATTTAAAAATTAAATATCGATAATATTTGCTAGGTACATCACTAGCGTCACAGCTGTGTTACATCTCCTAAAACCGTTCGCGCTGAAACCTTCTAAACCTACATTGTGTTTTATTTTTATCAAGCGTTGTTCGTAGAAATTAATAAAACTGTATACTTGTGAGGTTATAAGCGGTAAACTCTGTTTCTACTCAACCGATTTTAATTATTCTTTTACCATTGGACAGCCAAGTTATTTGTGAGAGTTATAAGGTGTATGTATTAACCTGAAAAGTATTAAGAGTTTTTAGTTGTAGTCGAATTTGTAAAGTGAGACGAAACAAATTGCTGTTTTACTATGATACAAATAATGATATGTCAAACAAACACAGAAGTTTCCGCTGTTTTCACCAATAACTAGAATGATTCATGAGGTAGGTTTAGGTATATAATATACGGGTCACGGCGGCCTATACACGTAGTACGTAGCCGGGGCGGGTCGTTATTGTATAGATTACTTTTAAACAACTGTTGGATGACTATTATTACGTATGTGTTTTTGAACGCGTTAATCAAAATCTACTAAACGGATTTTTGTACAGTTAACACCGTTAGATAGATAGATTCCTAAGGAAGGTTTTTGTTTATAATTTTTATATTATTATTATTTTATGTATACTGACGGGAGTATAATTTTGTCAAAGACACATCTGCATCCTGTTCATAGAGGATCTTTGATAATCTGAGACAAATCTTTGTTTTTAATTATTATTTATATTAAATAGTTTTATTATTATTTATTACTTAAGGTGTCATGTGAAACATGGTGTAATGGTTGGAGCTCCTTACTTGTAAAACTTGTGTAAAACAAAAAACTTGGCGATTAAAAAGAGTGGGTGAGAGTTTATTGCCAGTTCTTCTCTTCCGTTCTACGTCCTTTTGAGAACTGGCAGTAAATGTAAAATTAGAAGTGTTTAATGTTAAACTATGTATGTCTGTCTATTTTTGTTCTATTTAGGTATTCATTTTTGGACACGACACATAGCCCCGTTCCACCTCGCTCGCACAAGCGCAGAAGCTGGCGTGAGCTGATGAACAGATCAAATATAGAGTTCGATTTAGATTTTGTTCCCTTTGGAGTTTCAGGCACTAATTAAAGATTGTAGGCGCCTGGTCCTGGTGACCCCAGAGCTAATGTTTTCCTTAACGAATAAGTATCGCAATACGCAAGACAGTATGAAGAATACACAGGGATCAAACATTTTAAATTTAGTTTTAATTTTCTATTTATTATTACTAAATACGAATATTGTTACTGTAAATTTGTGTTTGAAATAAAATCGTTTCATGTTATAAAATAATAATGTCAGATTGTATCAAATGCGTACATTTTTACGGATCAAACGTCACGAAGATGTGCAGCGTTTTCGTCGAAGAGAAGAGAGAGAGCGATTGAGACCGATTAAATGAGAGTGAGATAGGGAGATCGAGAAAAAATACACGGTATTAGTTGATGTATTTGTTTAGTAGTTACATATTAGAACTTTAGAAGGCAATCGCATAACGTCTTGTGGAGTAAACGCAGATTATTATATATTTATATTATCATTAGCATGTATACAGTGTGAATATAGATATACAAATACATGGAGTGATCATATACTGGTACATGATCATATTGGGGCTTTTACCTTAGTAATAATTAATTTACAGAGTTTGACTTCTGACATGAGTAATTTGTATGCACGCACTTTTATTAAATATAATATGGTTGCGAACTAGCCTACGGGACGCCCAAAATGGCGGTAATCGCAGCCCATAGACACCCATTTTTAGTAGGTGTGTTGCCGGCTTTTGAGAGAGGACTAGACTCTAACTTTAAATAGTTGTAGGTACGAACTAGTGGACTTCACAGTTCGCTATTTCTAAAAATGCCTTGTGACACGGACTGTGGAATACTTTCAGCCATTGAGGTGCTGTTGGTGAAATTTTGAATTCGTCCTTTGGTTTATAGGACAAGTAGCGACTTCCACGGTTTGTTTTATGTGTATATATGTTCACGCCTTCTTCCCGTGACAGCAATCACAGATCTCCACTTACTCTTGGTCCTCTCTCGCTTCATCCTCTTCAATTACATTCATGCTAAGCATCATCATCCAATGCATTAATGTCAAATAATCTACAAATAAACATGACCAAAACTAAGATACCCATTTTCAGACCAACACAAAAACACAAATAGACATACAATACAAAAACATTAAACTAGAAATAATGAGTGTGTCTTTTAGGTTTAACGCTAGATACATTTACATGAGGTTGTATGGAGTGTACCCACTTTACCCAGTAATGATAATAAATAATTCCAACTTTGTTTGTCTTGGGTATGGTGGGATACAACAAGTTAGATGTAAGGAGGGACCTTACTATCACATTGTATTCATAAGGTCCTTAGAGGCAGAATATATAATGCGGAAATGTTGGAGAGACTGGGGCTGCGTGTGCCAATCGATCGCAATTGCTGGCAGTGCCTCGGACGCGTAAGAACTTACTCAGAGAAGCACCATTTACGCGTGTCTTGCGCACCCTAAATATTATTGTTTGTGAGACAGATGTTTTTATTTGCACACTGGCTGAATTCACAAGAATTGCATTAGTTAAAAAATGGTTTAGATTTTAAGTTTTTACTTGTTATGTTTTTAGTTTAGTTTTCTATTGCATTAGTATTAAGTTACTGTAAATATAAGATATAAGGAAATAAATAAATTTTGTAGTTGGAAAGCACAGATTGAAAAGTTACAGAACAAAATAGACAGTTTCGTGTTTGTGTTAAAACGATTAAGAGAAACTGTTAATCATGATACGGTATTGGCTGCTCATCATGCATATGTTTCATCTATTATTAGACATAGAATTGTTGACATAGTTTGGGTAAATTCAGTCGAAGTTAATAAGATATTTAAGGCTCAAAAAAATGTATTAGAGCAATTTGTGGAGCAAACTGTATTTATTATATATAGTTGTACCTTTATTTAAGAAGCTCAAAATTGTATCTCTTAGCCACATACATATTTTTAAGTCGAAGTAAGAAGTAGACATGGGGAGAAATTGGCTGTGCCGAAAATCAATCTGGAACTGTTTAGAAAAAACACCTTTTGTGTGGCTATTAAGGTTTACAATAATTTACCAAAATAATTAAAAGATCTTCCGACTAGAGTCTTTAAAAATCAACTTGTAAAACTGTATTACTCAATAAATGATTATTTGCGTGAAACACTGTAGTTATATAAATTTAATAATATTTGATATTATATGTACGATACAAATACTAAAAGAGTTGACCAATTCATATGACTAATAACATTGTATGTGGCAGAATATGAGAAATTACTATTGTACCACCTTTTTGTACCATATTCTTGCAATAAATTGTTATTATTATTAAGCACTTTTGACTTGTCCCTTCTCTGGTAAGTCCTTTGGTACGACAAGGCCTATCCCACCAGACTTCACCCTCCACAGTTGCCATGTCCGCATGGTGACCGCTTTTCATCTCATCCATTCTAGATGTCCACCTATGCATTCCCTTTTGTATTCTTGTCAAAACGTACTCATTGAATTTTTATATTTAAAAGTTCGTTAAACGAAACGCTGTGAAATCGGAGTTGTTAGCTGTTTTTTTTAGTTTTTCGTCATTTGCCGCAGATTCAAAAAGTATTTTACAAAAAAAAAATCTTTTGATTCACGTAATCCATTGAAGTAATTCGATGCATATGGTGAGCACGATTTAGAACAAATGGAGACATTTATTAAAGCTTTACTAATGCTGTCACTACAGCACCACTTACCGCAACACTTTGCGGGGTTTTTTAGAATTGGTGCCCCAAAAAACCTTGCGGTGTTACTGATTGATTTTTAGTGAGTATCCATGGGTATCACTAGAGCCTCCTGTCCATTTCTCCCTGTTTATAAAACAGAAATATTACGCTTAAAATATTTCTGAAAAGCTAGTACTATTTTAGAGTGTTCCGAGTTGTTCGGATTGAGCTTCAGCTGAGTGTCATCATCGGACGTCCGTCGTTCCACAACTGAGCGTTATTTAAGGCAGTTTTTGGACCACCAGTAAGTATGGAGCTGCCCCCTGAAGTATTTTCGATTTGTCGACTTATGGTCCTTCCGAGAGCGTACCAATTCTTAAGATGCTGCCAGTGTACAGCCCTCTGGCATTCAGAGGCTCCATGTTACCACTTAAAATCAGGTGAAACTGCTGCACGTTTGCGTATTGTCATATAAAAGAAAGTTCCAGTGTCAAAAAGAAATTGGTTAAGTAGTTTGTCATTAGATAGTAGTAGAATCTATTTAAGTTGTTGCAATGGGTTAGACTGTAGGAAGTTTGAACTTCGATCAAGATTTTTAAGTCTTGTGGATGAGAAATTTGAATACGAGATATGAATTTATTATCGTTATTTAGGCAAGTATGGATGGAAACTAATATTTATTGTTAAGATTTCCTATTTAAATTAAATTTTAAAAAATACAACAGATTGAAGTTTTAAAATATGATCTTCGTCCCAGAATTCAATCCGGATAAAACCATTACAATTTGTCAAAGAATGTGTGCTCGTCGCAATCGCGTCGTTTATATATATATATATACCAATAATACCTAAGGACGACTCCAAAACTGGCCTCAACAGAAAAGCCAAAAGAAACTGAAGAGTCCGACCAGAGCCCTCTGGCATTGCGAGTGTCCATTTATAACTAAAAAAAAATACAAATAAATATATGAGGTGAGCCTGTTTGTTATCGTCTTGAATTTTGAATATGTCATTAGGCTTATAAATTATTACTGAATTATCTGGAAAACCTTTTATAGTCAAAAAGGTCGCCATGCATTTTTAATTATCACGTTGCCCAGATAATTATTTTGATTGTCTGCCTTTTTTTTGAATATCCTTTAACTTTAGTTTTGTCTTAATAACTATGTGTGCTATGTAGTTTTGCAGTTCTATCTAACCTAATTATTCCGAAGGCGATATTATGCCCTTTTTTACAGTATTTCATCTGTGTTACTAAAACAAAGTCCTAATAATTAAATAAGATGCAACGTTAGCCTCCTTGGAATGGGAATTGATTACAAGAGTGTAGCAAGTAAGCGAAATGGTCGGTCATTCTGTAGGGCAAAAACCAAACTCATGTTCTGGAGAACTGGACTTCTGACTGGAATGGAATCACTCAAAAGTATCCAAGAAAGGATGTTACGGGGAAATATTTAGGAAATCACAGCTGGCTACAGCAGCAACGCAAACTGACCAGAATATGGAAGCACAGAAACCACCAAGAGTATCAAAATACCAAAGTTAGAACTTAGTCCTTATTTTACTCAAAGTCCTAGTCAATGGGGTGGGGTGTTGCAGCAATGTTGTGAATGCAAAAGGAACCAATCAGTTCATTCTCAACCAACTAGAGATCACCACCTGACTGTAAACTATCATTTACAAACAAGTGTTTAGCCACTTTGGCCATATTGCCTGAATATAACCGAATAGTCTGGAGAAACTGGTAATGGGAAGGAGAAGTGATGGTAGAAGTCTATGTTGATCCGCTACCCGTTGGTATGACATCATCCCTGATGCTGCACAGGCTGAGGATAGAGTGGTGTGAAGGTAGCAAGTCCACGTATTGGTTAATCCTTTTCAACAGACAAGATTACAATCTACGTTAATAATAGACAATAATTTGACTATTTTTTTAAATATATAATTTATAAGTTACGGTCAATCAAAATAATTGACGAATGTCAAATGCTTAGATGACACAATTTTGTCCCAATATTCCCATATCCCGTGGTAAACCTACCTGTCATTCTAGTGAGTACCATAAGTGGTTCATCCCGTAACTGGAACAAGGTCTTATTGATCCGAAAACATGTACCCATATTTGGCATGAAGCTTCAACGCAGCTGTATAATATTTAAGGGTGTTAAAACATCCCTAGGGATTTTTTTATCGACTACAAAAAAGGTTATATAGCGTAGATATGGTATCAGATACATTCTCCATTAAATTTAATTTGACTTTTTTTAGTTATCTGATGTAAAGTCATAATGCCCATGGGCCCTGCGTTGGCCTTTTAAAAATTGGTACGCTCTTGAAGCACCCTAAGCCGAATTGGTTTAAATACCTACCGCCCATGGACACTAGCAATGCCAGTAAGCTCGCGAGTGCGTGGTCAGCATTTAAGAATTTGTACGCTCTTTAAGGGTCCTAAGCCGAATCGGTCCGGAAATATCTACCGCCCATGGACACTTTTAATGCCAAAGGGCTCGCAAGTGCGTTACTGGCCTTTGGCTGTCTTGACTCAAATTGGTTTTGAAATACAAACGTCAGGGGCAGCTGGTTCCACATAGTGTTGGTGGAAATTGACACAATAAACCCTACTCAGCGATGATGAAAACACTTTGGTTTTTCAGTTAAAACTTCTACCCTAAAGTATTAATGCGATGAAAACATATGGCTGTCCATTCCAACCACATTAAACATTTTGTAGGTGAAAACAAAATGGTGCGCTACTCTCAGATAATGTGAAGGAAACATCTGATACCTTCGAAGCGAAGGTAGAAGGGCAGGAAGCGGTGGTATTCCAGACAGAACAACTGTACGCAGAGGTTATCTCAGCATTCTGGCCTTATTGTCCAAAGCTTTTCATATGGTGGGCCAAACACCCATGGCCTTCACATAGGCATGGGTTTCATACATGCCGCAGACGACGCAGGTACCTGATGTCATTCTTAGGTAGTAGTCTAAGTCTCAGGTCACATTACAACAACTATGGTATAGAATTCGATTCCATTTTTATACCTCTTCACCAGCGCAAAATCTGTCAAAATCCTGCCAGGATTAATTCTTCTTTCTGTAGTGCCATCTCCTTGCGAAAGTTGGCGATCATCCATTTTGGATGCCGCGCTTCTGAACAATGACTTGGTCATTATCTATTTTTTTACCAAGTGTTAAGGGCCAGATCTTCTACCTGCCACTTGGCCTTGTATGATTAGTTGAGGATCGTTTTTTTTTGGTGTTACGTAAAACGTGTCCGATACATTACGTATAATTAAAGCTAATTATTAGCTACAGTTATGTACCCCGTATGTTTACAAAAATGCCTACAGAACGAAAAGTATAACAGCTGCCTGAAAGTTAAAACAATCCTCTTCATTCACCTGTGAGGGTTGCTAGTGATGTTCTAGACGTTTTATCGATTTTTTTATAATTATTTGATAAAGTATCTGATATCTCGCAACATCTAGTGGCGGTGGGCAAGCCACATAGAATGCATGGACAATAACCAATGTAACTTCTGACTCCGATTGGAGACCGCACGGACGCCCACCGACTAGATGGACTGACGACATTGTCAAGGATGTTGGCTTCCAGTGGACACTAAGAGGCCAGTGCAGGGCGTACTGAAGGAGGAGGTCTACTTCTAGTGATGATCTTATATAAGAGGCTGATGATGATGATGAAATTATCTGTAGACATTGAATGCAATTCTATTATGTACAAAGATTTTTGTCTTATAAATAAATACTAGCTGATATAAACTATAGTCCCTAACACGAAGAAAGGCTCTCACAAAATTTTAAAGAAGACTCTCCAGTAGTCTCTCTTCCAGAGTAATAAATTAAATAATTATTAGAACATTTTTGAATCCCTATCGACCCAACTCTTAAATCACACAGACTTTTTTGGAAAAAAACCCACACCTCACATCATACACAACGCAAACTAAAGCCACCCCAAAAAAAATTTTGCACATTCAGTAACAATCTTTAGCATTAACCTGTCATTAGCTTGAAAAGTTTTCTTCTTGTCCAAGAGTGTGTACAGGTCGTTAGGGTCCTTTAAATAATAGAGGATTTTAGTTTTTTTCTATATTAACCACTCCCTCCCTAGTAGAATTTAAAGTAATTAAATGTCTATTGCTATGAAACGAATGAATCCAATGTAACAGTTGAAGTGAGTGCCTACGTCTGGCTATACTTTCGAGGCGTAACTCCCATAATTTAGGAAATAAACGCTTATAAAACTAAGAAGTGTGAGTGAGACAAATGTACAGCCTTGGCTCATACAAGTCGTTTAATTATAAAGTGTTATATAGAATTAATATGATAATGTAGGTAAATAAACTTAAGATATTGTTGAATAATATCCAAGACAGCAGCAGCAGGCCCGCTATGGAAGGGCAGCCCAGGACAAACTTCAGTGATGGTGACCTGGAGGAGACCTATATCGGAAGACAAGCAAACATTTCTTGGCTTCATTCATTCATGTAAAATTTATTACGACAAGTACCTAAACTTTATCAACCAGCCCAGTCCAGGGAAGCCTGTTTGTCTGCTCTCTTTTAACTATTTTTTTAATAAAACTTAATCGATATGAAAGACTAAATTAAGCGACAGCCACAGCAAAAAGGCTTTTAGATTTTATCGATAATTGCATAGAGCATCACTAGAATCCGATAAGGGGAAATAGGGATGTGCCCTGAATATGACGTTAAGAACACATTGTAAAGTATCTGCGTATTTTAATGGAATTTTCTCTTTGTATAAGAAAATCATTTGCTATTTTAAGGCAATATTTTCATACGAAATTAATAATATTTTTGAAAGCGTGTGACTTGAAGACATGTGTTCGAACCCCGATTTTGTTTTAAACATAAATGTCTGGATCCGTTGATCTTCATAACCGATCGTTCGTCGTCTTCATCGTTGATCAGCCACCTCGCATAGGAGTTTACATGCGTATGCGCGCTTCGGGTAGTGTAGTCGCACTCTTCTAATCCAGGGCGATATGGGGACATTTAGCCCTGGATGTGGGCTGCAGTATTCCTTTTGCAAACTGGCGTGACGATGCTTCCATTGAAATCTATGGGTACTTTCCACAGTTACTTCAACTCACTTCTAGAAATTGCCGTCTATGCTTCTGCCCAGACATAGAACGACCACTAGCCTTGACTTGTTTAAGCTATCGTGAAAGCTTATAAGGAGTATACACAACATCACAAAACACACTGGAATTGGATATGACTTAGTTAAATTGAGTCATTTTTAATGATATTTTCCTTTCGTAAATGTTTGTACCTTTTTGTTTGTGTATATGTATTCCATAATTCATCTAATAGGCAAGTAGGTGAGCCTTCTGTGCCTGACACACGCCGTCGACATTGGGTCTAAGGCAAGCCGGTTTCCTCGCGATGTTTTCCTTCACCGTTCGAGCGAATATTAAATGCGCATATAGAAAGAATATCCATTGGTGGCCGGGGAGATATATAGATATTATACTAAAGATAATATAATATAAATACAGTAAATTTGATTGCTCGACTGGATATACTAAAAGGAATTCAATTGGGTTTGGGGAAATGGAATTATATGTGTGAAGCCTGATTTCTGGATAACTCATTTATTTCTAAAAGGAGCAATTGAGATCCCGATATATAAAGGACTATTTGATATTTTGTATATTGTGTTCGTGGACATAGCAGAGGAACATTAAGTGGAGCAAAAAAGTAAATAACTGGTGCCCATGGTACAGGACACGAAATTAAGGAAGAAAACTCTGAAGATGGATACACCAAATTAAAGAAACAGCTGTTACAAAACAGAAAAAAAAATTAAAAATCATTAATCCATATAGGTAACACAATGTACACTTATGAACATCATAAACATACATGTATAAAAAATGCTTCTAATTTTTCATTTACTGCTAGTTCTGAAATCAAGAATAGAAGAACTGGCAATAAACTCTCCGCCACTCTTTTTAATCGCCAAGTTTTTTGTTTTACACAACGTTTGTGAGGCTGCAACTATCACACCATGTTCCACATGACATCAGCAGGAGGCATGGTTAAATAGGAGCATGCACTTACACTCTCGTTGGAACAACACGGAAGACGCGAGAGTGGCACAGTGCAGAGAGAAATGGCGGGATTTGGACGACAACTTTGCCAAAGGGCACACAGGTATTTAAAATATAAAAATATCTGTATTAAAAGATTATTTTTTAAATACAATTAATAAAGATTTTTTTAATGAATTTCGCGTGGCCTTGACTACTCAGCTTGGGTTGTTTTGACGTAGCTCTTGAATGTACTTTTCCCGTGACTAGTGCAAAGGCGTCTCTAGCGAAACTCGGACCTCTTACTGAACCTAAAATATAAATTTGTAATGTACGTAATTTATATTAAAAGATGTTAAGTGGACCCATGGACACACTCAATGCCAGAAAGCTTTCGAGTGCGCTGTTGGCCTTTTAGGAATTCGTACGGTAACAGTCTTAGTATGTGAAAGACCACATATAAAGAACGGTTAATAAGTTGAAATACATAACTACACTTAAAAGGCAAATTTAAACTTCATACGTAGGAATATCGTTATCTTAGGCCGACCGGACGCAAGCCGGCTCAGGCTACATCCGGACCGGATGACCGGAATTTGCTTGTTATGTATCATTTACCTGAATACAGCTTTAATAAAGTATTCAGTAGTTTTACGTGAACACGTGAATTCAGTTCACTTAAAAGTAAAATAATTATTATTACTCTTAATACACAGCTAGAAGCCTCTTCTCCGGATGTTAAGTGACACCAGCAATGGACAATCACAATGCCAGAAGGCTTGTACGGCATTTTAAGAATTGGTACTTTCTTTTAAATGAGTCTAAGTCAAATTGGTTTGGAAATACTTCAGTGGGTAGCTGGTCCCACACAGTGTCTTTTGAGAGGAAATGGACAGGAGGATCACCGGATGTTAAGTGACACCACTGATGGACACTCACAATGCCAGAAGGCTTGCACAGCCTTTTAAGAATTGGTACTTTCTTTTAAATGACTCTAAGTCAAATTGGTTTGGAAATACTTCAGTGGGTAGCTGGTCCCATACAGTGTCTTTTGAGAGGAAATGGACAGGAGGATCACCGGATGTTAAGTGACACCACCGATGGACATTCACAATGCCAGAAGGCTTGCACAGCCTTTTAAGAATTGGTACTTTCTTTTAAATGACTCTAAGTCAAATTGGTTTGGAAATACTTCAGTGGGTAGCTGGTCCCACACAGAGTCTTTTGAGAGGAAATAGACAGGAGGATCACCGGATGTTAAGTGACACCACCGATGGACATTCACAATGCCAGAAGGCTTGTACGGCATTTTAAGAATTGGCACACTTATTTCAAAGGCTCTAAGTCGAATTGGTTTGGAAATACTTCAGTAGGTGTAGGTAGGTAGGTTCCACATAGTGGTGATGCGCGGCAAAAACTAGATATGCAACTTTGATTTATTAGTTTAGATAGCCCAAGCTGCTTCCACTACTACTCTGCTGGACAAAAAACGTCCAAGGGCTGCGTCGTCGTTAGATTACACGATTTAGGATTTTTTAGTTCGGTCGTAGAATGATAAACTAAGCTTTTCTAGAAATATAATAAATCAAATTCTTGTTAGACATATGGTATCGTGGACTTTTTTTGTAGATACTGATGTCCTGTACAAAACTGTATTACATAACTTTGCTCTATTGTCTATAGTTTTAGCAGCCTGAATCTTTTTTTAAATTCTTCAAAAGTAACCTTCAAAAGATACGTGTACAGATTGGAGAATTTTCGTTCTATCAGTTTGTGAAAGAAGACGAAAAAGAGAAGAAAAGATAAAAAAAGACTGGAGTGACTTTTGTTAAATTTATTTCTGGCTTGATAAACATTATTCTGACTCTTCACCAGGAGAATCAACCGTTGAGTAGTATGACGCCGTGGGGTTCTAGAGTAAAGCTTATTAATGATTTAAGTAGACAACTCAGTAAGTTCTCAGAGATGGTGCTTTCCTTACCGAATATCGCAATACAACGAGGAATTGCCAGCATTAAAAGCTCTAGGCACAGGGACCAAACTTACCGTCACATTTCTCGGTTACGCGCCATCTTTTTCTTGTCCCTACCACGGTTGATTCGAAGAGATTCGTAACCAATAATAACAAAAATATATAATATATACAATGATAGTAATATTTCTATTACAATTAATAAAATTCTGTAATAATCTTAGTAGTAAAAAGGTAAAATGATATAATTGTTATATTTGTATTCATGTCTATGACAATAAAAGCCTTATGTTAAACTTTATGTAATTTAACTGTACTTAACCAATTTCTGTAAAGTTGCATATAGTAGATAATTTTTCGAAAAATAAGGTCATAAAGACGTTTCACTCCTTACGTGTGTACACACACACATTTTACTATGTAAAATTAACTTAAAGGACTAATTTGAGACTTTCAAATGTAAACTACAGATGTTCGAATATATATTTATGACCCTTAACGCATAAATACAGCTTATATTTATGCGTTATGATCTCTGATCCTTTGGGGCTTACGCAGATAATTTGTTATACATTTTTAAAATCGCTACGAAGGTCATTCGCAAAAGGTTTAATAATTTGACGAGATTTTTTACGAAAACATTTTGTTAAACATATTACACAGCGCTCAAGCGATTGAGTTCTAAAATATGGACCTGAGTTATCACGTACACATGCGTGTGTATATGAGATACATATACACAATACAATATTTATTTTAAAAACAAAATTCGTTTTGACTTAATACCATTTACTTAGCCAACATTTTTAGTTGAACATTTCTCCATAGCGTTCATCAAAACTCGTTATTAGGGTTTTTCTGTCTTCACATATCTCCATAAAACCTTATCCAGAGTTCAATAAAAAAAAACTCTTATTAGTCCAGCCGTACGCCCATTTCGTTACGCAGTTTCCTTCAGTATGCTTTTATCCCGAGTTTCACCAGTTGTAATAATAATAATTTATTGCAAGAATATGGTACAAAAAGGTGGTACAATACTAAGCTCGCATATTCTGCCACGAAAATTTCTCTATAAAGAAGTTTTACATTTTACATTATTAGTCAAATGAATTGGTCAATTCTTATATTTTCTGTATCGTACATATCATACGTTATTAAATTTATATCAACTACAGTGTCTCACGCAAATAATCATTTATTGAATGATTTTTTTTTCTAAAAGTAGTCGGAAGATCTTTTAATTCTTTTGGTTAATTATTGTAAACCTTAATAGCCACACAAAAGGTGTTTTTCCTAAACAGTTCCAGATTGATTTTTTTGCCAGTTTCTCCCCATGTCTACTTCTTACTTCGACTTCTACATTCGACTTAAAAATATATATGTTTCTGTGCACGAATAAGGACATTTGTAAAATATAAATACAGGGAAGCTATACAATTTTGAGCTTCTTAATTAAAGGTACGCAACTATCAAGATAGTTTGCTCCACGAATTGCTCTAATACATTTGTTTTGAGTCTGTACCAACGCATTACATGTGCGCATTTAACACTCGGAAGGAAAACGTAAGGAATCGGTATCAGTTCCAAAAATAAGGTCACAGAAGCTCACCTGCTTGCCTAATAGACAACGCGAAACGAATTCATGAAGCTCAGAGTAAAAAGGTTGTAGCGCCACTGGAATTTTTACCTGTTTTCTTCTATAATAAGCCATGTATAAATAGGCATGAAGAACATTAACATAGTGTCATAATAAAGTTTGCAAACCATAAAGAACTAATACTAGAATAATAAGTCCTGAGTACATATCTCGTTACAATATCTTCTTACCAGGAAGATAGGCACACAATATTATCAGCCGTAAGGATTTGTAGAAATTCTATTAGTTTGGGAACAAAGACTGATGCTAACACCTTGCCTCACGATAGTTCTAAAAAACGCACTAAACACTGGACTACGCTGGTGGTGTAATAGCTGTTGCTCAATTATCCCACCATATATATGGCTATGGGGTCGTCACTTCCGTCGCCTTTTACGACAACCATGTGTAGAGATTGGGTTGCTATTCTTTAAGCCGGCAACACATGGAGAAACTCATTCAAGAAAGCCATTACTAAGTTAATCCATTGTAACCTCCAAAATTTCGTAATGTTCTGATATTGAAGAACCAATCTAAGTTGTGTTAACTTATCCTGTCAAGGGAGGTAAGTTTCAGCTTCACTTACCACAAATAAGTGTATAATTCATATTGTTTACAGGTATACAATACATATAATAATTACTCTCCTAATGTATAATTAAAGATGGCTTTTTTTCTCAAACGTGGGGTTCAATTGCACAGGTAGACAGTACCAGACATCCCAGAGCTGGTGCTTTCCTTCTGAATAAGTATCGCAATACAGCGAGGAAATGCTGCCAGCGTTAAAGGTACACTGCCATAGGGACTGACCTTTTTAAATCTAAAGTTCGGTTAAAACCACGTTTAAGAGACACGTGATCGGATTTAACAATCTATATATATATATATATATATATATATATATATATAAATGAATCCCTATTTCACATGGTCGCGGCATCACGCGTGAACGGCTGGACCGATTTTGTTAATTCTTATTTTGTTACGTTTGTTATTGTCAGGAGAAGGTTCTAATGAAAGAAAAAATTAAGAAGATTTCGCGGAAAATTAGAAAATGTAAGAATACTTTTGTTACGGTGGTAATTGGTTCAGTGCATAGCGCTCTTACAATTCAAACTTTTTTGATGTAACCTTATGGCGTTTGACATAACATTGACAGAATGCGTGCTACAAATATTGTCAAAGAGGATGTAAGAAAAATGATTCTGAGTTATTATATTGATACAATACATATAAAATAATTACAGTCGCTAATTGTTTGTGGCAATAATCTTGAAAATCCATGGTTTTCACATGGCCAGTTATATGTCGGAATGCCAACAAAACTATTTATATACGCGCCAGAAAAACAAACAAATAATGTTGTATAAAGCATTTTTAGTTAATTATACCAATTCGAAATCAATATTCATAGTTAAGACAGTACAACGTCTGTCAGATCCGATAAAGTTGGATGTTGTAATTTCATTGTATTGTAAATTCTGTGTTGATGAATGTTTTAAAGAATAAACGAGGCTTAATTATTATAATTCTTTAATTAAAACCAGATAAGTATTGATTAAAAATATTTTAAACTTTAAATCAAAAAGTTTGAAGTACTTCCGTGGCTGTCCCTTTTGAGCAGAGGGTCTGAAATTTTACACGAGCAAACATTAGGTCAACGTTGCAATTATGTTCGGAAACTTGGTCATATTAAATGTTCATTGCGTTTTGTTCCCACGAGAATGTATGTTCGAACAGATCAGAAGGACAAATGTTTGGTTTTCATTTATTTAAAAATTCAATGCAATTATTCATATATGTAACACAATGTACACTTATGAACATCAAAAATAGATTTAATTTTACATTTACCATCGGTTCTGATCAATCTGGTCTGATGGTTGCAGCTTCTTACACACGTTGTGTAATACAACAAAAAACTTGGCGATTAATAAGAGTGGCGGAGTGTTTATTGCCAGTTCTTCTCTTCCGTTCTACGCCCTTGATTTGAGAACTAATAAAGAATAAGCATTATGTATTTATTTATTGACGTTAATAAGTTACCTAAATGAATAAACGATTTCAACTTCAAGTAATCTTTAATCTGGTGTATCACTTTCAAAATGCTGTTAAAATGGTGATGATGAAAAAGATGAATGTTTCCTACAGCTGCATTGGGAATCTATCATTGAAGTATCCCAGGGGCACTACAGTGAATTAAAAAAAAACCCATTATGTATTTATGAGTATCTAGAATCTCAAGAGTCTGTCTGAATAAAGATTATTATTATTATTAAAGACAGATAGAAGAAAACTATAATGGACGACAAAAGCGACGCCATCGCTTCTTCACTGTGACAATGAAAAATGAGGAAGACAAATAAAAAGATGGGAAGATGATATTAGAATAGCACCTGGGCCTATGTCAATACGTAAATCTGGATACCGGGAACACTGGAAGCTCTCAGAGTACAAGGACAACTTGTAAAACAGAAATTAACCAGCTTTCCGATTAGTTATTAGTGTCCGTAGTTTTCCTTAAATATTTCACATCAATAAAGGCTATGTTTATACTAGACTCTACAAATTGTAATTTAATTGTTGTGGCCTTAAAAGTTCATGTTAATAAATAATAATAATACCGAAACGCTTATAGACAAGATGGCGTCAACCCCGGTGTAACAGCTAAACAAACGTCATTTAAGTGTTAATTGTCATTCGTAAATTACAGATAGATTATTATCCTCAACGAAAACTAAACTTCCACATGTCAATGTATGAAAATAGTTAATGAATTAGATTAACAGACGCTTTTAATTGTCCGTTCAGTTGACAATGTCTGGTTATTGCTAAATGTTTTGTTTATAAATGTAAATTCTTAACGCATTAGAGCAATGTAATGGTATCTTAGAAAAAAAATTGTATATAATAACGATAACAATGATAGTAATCATTCTATTACAATTAATGAAATTCTGTTATAATCTTAGTAGTAATAAGGTAAAATGAAATAATTGTATTATTTGTATTCATGTCTATGATAATAAAAAGCCTTTTGTTAAACTTTATTTAACCGATTTCTGTAAATATCATTTTTCAAAAAATGAAGTCATAAAGAAGTTTCACTTCTTACGTGTTCACTTATAAATAATCGTAAATTTTAGTTAAAATCTTGTTTAACGCGATCTTTAACCAAGTCAATCTCCAACGAAAACTCTACAGATAAGGATTTAAAAAAAAACAATGGTGCTACAACATTTTTAGGTCTGTGCCTCAGATTTTTTATCTGTTTCGTGATCATTTGTCAATCTAATATGCAAGTACGTGAACAGCCGTCAGGTACACGGTAGTCACAGGGGCCTGACGTTCACCGTTCGATCGAATGTTAACATCGCACATTGAAAACCCTAAACCACAGAATCATCGATTCGACTTATCGGTGACCGTTGTTTGTCACTTGACTTCATTTATTAAATTAATATCTGCATTAAGTCTACGTTAACGTGTAACTTACCCAGAATACTCACAACATTTCCCGCCATTATTCTTACATGGCCATAAACAAATCGTAATAGTAGACGCCGATAAGAGAACTGGGAGTGAATAGAAGAGAACTGAATTTTCGAGATGTTATAGTGTAAATTTGCAAGAAAGCATCCGATTTATAGGATTTGTGTTTCGAAGGACGACGTTTACTTGCATTAAGGTACCACTTGTACAACGCATTGGTTAGATGTTTGTTAGGTTCGTCAGTTTGGGTACCGCATGAAACCCTGTCTTACGATCGAGCGCATACAACCTCGTCATTACTGGAGGTTGGCCGTCAGTCTCATGAAGCGTATCTAATCCTGTGCCAGATACAGCAAGTCTTCCGGAGTTAACTACTAAATGGTATCTATCCCTAAATATATTTGTCATAGAGTGGGATACAATAAATTAGGAACAAGACGGGACTAACAGTTGGGCTAACAGTAACCCAAGTATTCTTCAACTCAGTGTCTTTGTATGTACTGTACAAAGTGTCAGATTAAACCCCGTTAAAGACGTTGCCTACTGAATGCTGACTTCAACTATCGACCTGTTTGTCTTCACAAAGTGAGTTCACAGCGATATTGTGCATCTAATGTATTCAATATTATACAAGGATAGTAAGAGGATTGTTGGCCTAGTGGCTTCAGCGTGCGACTCTCATCCCTGAGGTCGTAGGTTCGATCCCCAGCTGTGCGCACCAATGGATTTTCTTTCTATATACCATTCTCATTTTATTTAAAATTCGCTCGAACGGTGAAGGAACCGTGAGGAAACCGGCTTACCTTTAGACCCAAAAAGTTGACGGCGTGCGTCAGGCACAAAAGGTTGATCACCTACTTGCCTATTTATTTTATATGGATAGTGTATACATATTTTTATTCGATAGAGCGTACAAACGAAATAAAGCTATATTTCTATGTACGAAGGAACTCTTAATACATTTAAATTATACTAACAGACCGTCTTGAAAACCTCAAAAACAAAAGAGAATTTCCGACGGAATAATTGAATTTGGGCAGCTAATTATAGACATTTTGTGAATTTTAGCAAAACCCTCTTTAGTAAAGTTTTTCTTTGATAACGTAAAATTACAGTACCTGAAGTATTTGGGTCGAATTCGTTCTTTGTATATTTTGGTTAATAATTAAAAGTGCATACCATTTAATTGTAATATAACAACATTCTTGTTAGAGGACAAATCTTTGTTTTTAATTAATTTATAATATGGTGTAATAGTTACAAATATTTTGTAACACATTTCTTCTCGTCTTCCCTTGATTTAAGAACTGGCACTAAATGTAAAATTAGGAGCATATACATTTCCGTTTAGACGTTTATAAATGTACATTGTGTTACCTATGTGAATAAATGATTTCGGATTTTGTATCCAATAACATCCAATAGGTTAACTACACTTATATTCTTTATAGTTAAAATTTTGATTATTTCACAGTAGATCCATGTATTCAACACTGTTGGTGTGAAAAGCATTACGATGTTTGTAAAACAATTGTTGCGCTAGCTATCAAACTATTTAATCATCTTCCCAGAAGTTAAAGTTCACTACCGTGTAATGCTTTCAAGAGAAATGTGACATGACATGACAAGGCATGGTGTCATTATAGGGAGCGTATTTAGGCCATTTTTGATAATTCTAGAGAGCTGTGTCCTGAGCTGAGGCCGTAGAACCTCGGTACACCAATGGACTTTCTATGTGTGTATTTTACGAATGAATGGTGAAGGAAAACTTGGTAAGGATTCCGGCTTGCCATAGACGTATTAGTATAGACGTATAAGTTGACAGTATCAGGCACTGGAGGCCGATTTAATTGCCTATTAAAATTCTTTTTTTTTAAATTCATTTAGGTAATACAAAGTTCACTTATGAACTTCAATAATGCTTCTAATGTGACATTTACTGCCAGTTCTCAAATCAAGAACGTAGAACGGACGAGAACTGGCAATAAACTCTACACCACTCTTAATCGCCAAAGTTTTGGTTTAGTATATATTATATTTATTAGGAGCTGCAACTATTACACCATGTTGTTTTAAGTTTATACAATATTACTTAGACAACGGATGATGAAACAGATACAGGATAATCTGAGGCCTAGGCCTCAGAAGGTTGTAGCGTCACTGATTTATTTTATTATTATTGACAATTTGAAATAACTTAAATGTTAATATGAATTCTTTTTCATTGTATTTTTCTTATAACAATTTTTTTCTTTAAGATAAACTTGGGTAAGGCGGCAGTAGTGACTGACCGTAAACAATTGTTTTTATTCACCAACAGTGTTCACTGCGCATGTCTGTATCTTTGGGTATAGTTTAACATTCTGCTAAAATAGCGAAATGGCTACTTAACTCGATCAAACAATTTACCGGCTTTTACCGGTTATTAACGGACAAATCCAGTTATCGTCTATTGTATGGAGTTTGAACTAGAATATAGAGATATAAGTCAAAATCAAATCATTTATTTCAATTTGGTTTATTAGAAATACGCTTTGAAGGTCTACTACTACATAGGTCTACTTACAGTTACCGTACTATATACTTAAAGTCTTCCGGGGTTGGCAACATAAGTTTTCTTCAAGAACTTCCTTTGTACCTAGGGGCTTCATCCGTTGGCGTTGCGTAGAGATGTAAGGTCACATCTTCTACCGCATTCACCATGGAGAGTGTTTAGAGGAGTTGGTCCGATTAATACCTGCAGCTGAGTTTCATCATCGGACGTTAAGGCAGAATACGAAATTCTACCCGTATCACCTCGACATCCGCCGTTCCATGACAGAGCGTTTTCAAGGCAATGTTTGGCGCGCACCACCGCTATGTGGAACCAGCTGCCTAGTGAAGTATTTCCCAACCAATTCGATTTAGAATCCTTTAAGAAAAGAGCAACGCACTCGCGAGCCATTGAGACCATTGGCATTGAGAGTCTCCATGGGTGGCGGTATCACTTAACAGCAGGTGAGCCTCCTATTTACCTAGAGGCTATGCGACGGTCAGAACCAGTCTGTTGCACAGATCCTGTTGAAGACGTTGCCTATTGAATGTTGTCTCCGACTGTTGACCTGTTTGTCTTCTCAGAGTGATTTTACAGCGATATTTTTTATCTATGTATTTAATATTACATATTCAATTTCGACATTATCGTATTGGCTTAGTACAGTGATTTGTGATTTATGGTGCTGCCATGTGGTTTGACTTCCCATTGGAAGCATCTACTCATCTTCTGCCTAGAAGCATTGCCGGTCTCTTAGCTCTAGAATATGGTGACGTTTTAGTCGACTCACATACTGTTCTATGGTGAGTTGGTGAGCCAGTTCAATCGTGACAGCTTAACCACTCTTTGTATTTAGCTGCCAGTCTCTGGATTTCCTCTTTGATAGTTCTCATTTTGTGGTGTACGTGAACTTCATTATTGGTACCATGTTATTTATAAATAAATAAATATATATACCAGCAATTATGAATGCAATGCATCATACTTGCCTACCGTCACTGCCTACGCAGTCACTCCAGTCGCATCCATCTTAACGAGAATCTAAATTTTTTTCTCGATGAAGGCAGCTTTTTACCCTTGATTCGCTTTGCTGGGCGGCATTTAATTTGTCATTATCTATTGTTACTGGGTTATCTGGATCAAGGACATCAACAAGGACAGGCCTCCTCCTGGATGACGTGAGAGTGTGGATGACTAGTCGTGCTGCATCGACTCTCGTGAGTCTGAAGCCGATTTGAAAGTCCAAGACCAAGCTGTCGTATCCCGAAGTCTGAACTTATTATATGTTCAGAGTGTTATCGATCTATTTTAATGGCGGGATTAGATAAGCGATAAACGTGATACGGGAGATTTATTACTTTACGACTTGTGTGCCTAGCGTGAAAATCGACATAATTTAACAAGATTTTGGTTATATATGACGCTGGGGTTATTCTAACATAAGTTTCTTAACGCTTTTTGCAATACAGCGAAGGAATGCCGTATCAATGTTGATTTGAGATAGGACAGTCATGAACACATGTATACTTCCAGCATTCCATGACTATGCGGATGCTAAAAGTGAATGATAAGTCAGTAATAAAGAAGATTGGACTTTTCCAAGGGATATGGAGCTTTCTATTCTTCGGTTGAAAAGGCAAGAAAAAGAAGTGAACTATAATAGCGCGTCTGCCTGCACGAACACAATACAAAAAGATAAAGTGGATCGGAAACATGGCCGCGTTTGTGATGGCAGATGGGTCAAAACTTCCTTGTTTGGAATCTGCTAACGGGAAGCAAAAGATATGACTACCAGTAACCTGAGAAGATGAATTTAAAGAGGTAACGGTAATTTTGGCGATGTTGAGAGGAAGTGAAAGAATTCGGAGGAGGCCTTCACTCTGCCGGAGATCGTGTAATGTTAAACATGACATGCACTTTGATCCTGTTTATATACTCGAATAAAGACAATTTTTTATTTATCAATCATTGTTTATTAGTGTTTTAACTAATTTAATGTGACATTCTCTTGCGTAATTTCGCATGATACTTTGTCTAGTGACATTATCAATAGATAATTATCATGGCTAAATGAACCAATAAATTTTAAACAAATTTGAAATGTCAAGTTTAAAAATCGAATTTATTGACATATAATTTTTCGAGTGATTGACAAAAATCGTTAAACGCCGGCAACGCACTTAACATAACTAAGTTCAAGATTATATATTATAATAAATTATGTTGAATTCCCTTAAAAATAAGTAAAATACGTTCTAGTCCCTAACGCAATTCAATACGATGGGCGGTTAAGAATTTTTCCATGGAAACAGTGCGTGCTTCTATTGATATCTGGCCTCAACGCTTAAAGGACTGTATTGCGGCCTATGGAGACACTATGAATAAGTTTTTATATTTTAAATTGTTTTATGTTTATTATTAAAATAATACAATTATACTAATATAAAGCAGTGTTGGCCTAGTGGCTTCAGCGTGCGACGCTCATCCCTCAGGTCGTAGGTTAGATCCCCGGCTGTGCACCAATGGATTTTCTTTCTATGTGCGCGTTTAACGCTCGAACGGTGAAGTAAAACATCGTGAGGAAATCTTGCCTTAGACCCAAAAAGTCGACGGCGTGCGTTAGGCACAGAAGGCTGATCACCTACTTGCCTATTAGATTAAGACATTATCATGAAACAGATACAGAAATCTGAGGCCCAGACCTAAAAAGGTTGTAGCGCTATTGATTATTATTAAACTAATACACTGTTAAAGTAATATTATTTACCATATTTTTTGTTTACTTTGTTTCAGTATTTATGTCTAGTCTAGGTATAATCGAAACATATGTATTGATCCAACAACAACATATATAAATAAAAATGAATTGCAAAACATTTTTAGCGCAAAACTCGAAGGCTGGACCAATTCAAGTTATTTATTCCTTCTGAGGAAGGTTTTTATTGAGAAAAATATGAAAAGGTTTATACGTTTATTCCGGAAAAGTGTACAGTTTTTATGGGGTAAAGCAAAATATGGTGGTATGTACTTAAAAAGGTAGGCTTTCTAGGTAGTATCTCTTTATTTATTCACAAAAATATACACTATTAAAATACGTAACCAATACTATAATATATAATACAACATATCATTGTGATCACAATCATATAGAAGTCAAAAGTCGGAAACAATATTTAGTAGGCAACGTCTTTAACAGGGATCTGTGCACATATAACCTAGGTAAAATCGAGGGTCCGCAGTATTGTAACACTTAATATGTATTTTCCTCAAACTTTGATTTTGTTCCCCTTGGAGTAGAGACTCCTGTCCCGCAGGGTTCATGTGCACAGGGGCTTATTAAAGATTAAATGCGCCTGGTAGGTCTGGGGACCCAAGAGCTGGTGCGTTCCTTCACAAATAACTATCGCATTACAACGAAATAGTAGCATTTCGCTGCAATCTTTCATTAGCCTGCATAACAAGAATCTCTGCTCCAAAGGAACAAAATATATTAATAGAATTGATAAGAGAACATTCTTTTTACGTTTTAATTCTTCTCTCTTCTTAACCTACATGTCGCTCGCTTGCTGTCCACTTGGACAAGCCAAGAGCGAATGTCTTATTTTACGAAGTCAATATCAATAACCATTATATTCGTAAACAATAGCCAGCTTTATATAAAAAGTTTTATGTTCGAGCACAACGATTTGTGTACATTGTTTGTTTTTCAAACGTGTTCTAGATTTCTTGTAGTGATGTATCCATCCCGATACTATGTAAACATTCCTTCACAATTAGAACGTTATATATATATTAATCCCTTCCGTATATATATATACTTTCACTTGTGAACGTCAACAGAAAAGATGTTAAATTAATTCCAAATTTACATTTCAACCAGTTCTTTCTCTCTGGAAAGAAACTCTCCACTATACTTTTTCATGGCCAAGTTTTGGGTTTGATATATGTTTAAACTGGAGCAAATGAATGCCAAGGTTTAGGATTGAAATATTCGTCAAATTTATAAAAAGCTTTATTGATTAATTTACGTTTAACGAGTGCTTTGAATTTATTTAGTTATAATTCTCTGATTTCGCTTGGACGTTTGCTGTAAAACTGTGCTGTGACCAGTGCATACGGTATTGAGCGAGAAAGACGACCTTCAACTCCTGATTTTCGAGCGGAACTTCGGATCTTTGGTCCTGACAGTTACGACGGTATTTGGCGTATTCGCTATAACGAAAAACAACATTGACGACGACAACATCGTCATGGCATAGTTGCGTTGCAATATTGTCAAGGACCTCTTAACAATAGGTGGTCGAAGACGTAAAAAGCACGAAATAATTGCGATGGTAAAACGTAAGGCTAAAACCTACAAGGTGCTGTATAGATGATGGATGATGATCTCAGTATAATATAGGCAGATTTTGTAGCTGCCTACTGAAATCCAGAAAGAAGTACAAGAAAAGAGCGTACCAGTTTTCAAAAGGACGGAAATGTACAAACTCTCTGTCAGTCTAGCCAAGCAGAAAATATTGCAGTCTGACCAGAGAAGACACGTGCGCGTTTCCCGTGGTTTGGGAATAAAATCATACGAAAACTGTATGGAAACGTGACCATCAAATATTCCGACCAATATCGATAAAGCTACATCCCTAGTGCCAGAGATGATAATAATTCAGAGCAACGTACGTCCCGCAGGCAACCCACTACAGACTCAAATTCATATTTGTTAAGCTTTTTATCAAATTGTGTTTATCATTCGGCTTTCTGTTCGCTGATTTATCATATTCTACTAAAAGAATTTTACATGACTTAGAGCAAAGAAAACGATACCAATTCTTAATAGGTCGGCAACGCTGAAGAATTTACCAACGAATTCGCCTTAGGGTAATTTAAGAAAAGATCGAACCAATTCTTAAAAGGCCAGTAACGCACTCACGACCCTATGGCATTGAGAGTGGCCATGGGCGTAATCAATAAAAACATCAGGTGAGCCTGATGCACGTTTCTCTTAATCTATAAGTACAAATTCTTAAAAGGCCGGCAACACACTCGCGACCATCTGCCATTGACTGTGTCCATGGGCGGTGTCATTTAACATCAGATGAGCCTCCTGCCCGTTTGTCCCCTGTTCTATAAGTACCAATTCTCTAAAAGCCGGCGACGCACTCGCGACCCTCTGGCATTGAGAGCGCCCATGGCTGGTACCGCTTAACATCAAATGAGGCCCCTACCCGTTTTCCCATTCGCTTAAAACGATTTATATTTTCCCTTGTATTTTGTCTCTACGTTTAATAACTGTTGTATTATCTGTTATTATTATTGTCAAGCGTCTCAATTATTAATAATGAACAGTATTGTCAAAATTTTATCAAATGCCTTTAAAGCCAGATTTGGACGTAATTTGTGGACCTGACCGGATCTCGGCTGACAACATTTAATAATGTTTGGCATCAGCTCACGTTCTAACAATACCTGCGGGAATGTTGTTTTTTTCGTGTTTTCCCTTAGGATTGCCTGGAGGAGGTCGCTTGTTAGCGCCCGCGTGCAAGTTGCATCCCTTATAATTTTTATGTATTAAAGAAATAAAAAATAATAATTATACAATTTTTTTAATGTATATCATGTATTACGAAAATTATTGATAAGCCTACAGTTGTTCTTACTCTGCAACTCAGAGCTGTCAATTAAGTAAATAATTGTCAAAATATCGTTAAATTTGCATTGGTCAAGTTAGCTAAAGTTATTCATAGATGGCGCTTTATTCCAATACATAATTGTCATAAAATAATATTATTAATTATACTTGTAATGAAATTACATTAAATTAATTCGAATAATATTTATTATTTCCTATTAAAAGATACGGTACAGTACAGTATACAGATACAGTTAAGACCGTTCTTCTTTATTTTATTTTCAAATTCTATTACAAATTGTATATATGCATAGAATTCATATCATTTTGAATAAGTGATATTAAAAAAAAAACTATAAATCGCAAATACATATATGAAAAAATATTATGCTTCAATTTTAAACTATTACAAAGGTTTTAATTATAATTCAGTGCGTATTGCAAGCCTCCGTCAATTGCATATACATTTTTACGATAATTACAACTAATAATAATAATAATCAAGTTTACTAAAGCTATTCACAGATGGCGTTTTATTCAAATAAATAATTTCTTTACATTATCACTTTTAAAAGATACAAACTTATGACCGTTATTCATTATTTTACAAAATGTATGTATACTTAGTATACATAATTTTAGTTCATTATTATATTACTTAATGTAAATATCTGGATTTTTTTTGACATTTGACCTACTTAGAATAAATTATTACACTAGCAATTGTATATAACTCTGTAACTCTAGCTAAAAATCAAGTAAAAAAGTTGTAATATAAAACTTTGTATTGGTTTTTTAATAATTAAAAACATAATCAACTTAACTGTTCATAGATGGCGCTTTATTCAAAAAATTAAAAACTATTTCAGATTACTTAATAGGATGAAAAGCGTTTTCTGGAATCAGGAATATCCTCCTTGATACCATCTAGACTATCACCAAGACGGCAATTCGTCTTCTACATCTCTAAACTTCATGTCTGCTTCTGTTTTGTGGTATTCTTTAATAGGTATTGCAAGCATCCTATACATCCAATGTCTAGTAATGTAGATGCAAGACATTGGATGTATGGCATCTACACGATTGTTAGGTATTTTGGTCCAAACGAGCTTGGGGACGAGAATTGTCAAGCGACTAGGTCAACATTATCTCTATGGAATTTAAAATTGCTTACTCCGGATATACGAATATTTCTACCAGCGAGGAAAATATTAGTATACATTTAGAAAATAATTTTTCGGTCTAGCAACTCCGAAGATCAAATATGAAACATTGTCTTTGAAATGGGTAACGAAATGAATCTTTTTCGTTTTAACAGTAACACTAAGAACAGTGTTTCGTCTTCA
This sequence comes from Pieris brassicae, assembly GCF_905147105.1. NCBI lineage: Eukaryota > Metazoa > Arthropoda > Insecta > Lepidoptera > Pieridae > Pieris > Pieris brassicae. The sequence goes on along the minus strand of NC_059678.1, from coordinate 5,016,115 downwards.
GAGTCCATCGTGAAAATATGTACTAAACGTACACTTCTCAAAGTTAGCGTCAGAAGCGCGGTACACTTCTCAAAGTTAAATTTATAGGCGCGCTAATGTTACAAATAATACTAGCAAAACAGCAGATTAGTTATCATAAATTCATTTATATTTATTTGCAATTGACTAGCCAACCACTAAGTTAAGCTCTGAATAATGTTATTAAAATTGTTCAATAAATGTATTATAATTCAGAATTTCTGTAATATTTCCGTTCAAAAGTCACGTTTGGCTAAAGGAAGACCTTTGAGGGTAAACGCTTTTCATACCTTCCCTTGGGCTATATTACAAACACATTAATGTTAAACATTTGAGGTTTCTCTATTTATTTTGTGTAAGCTTAGAAGCTTAAAAGCTCTCAAAACGAATTCATTAATAAATATATATAATATAAGTAGTTAGTCTAAAAAAATGTTTTGAACTGAAACTTCTTTAGGCGCATTTTTAACGAAAACATCACGCAGATGTGCAGCGAAGAAAAGGAAGAGAGCGATGGAGAGAGAGTGAGAAAGGGAGATCGAGAAAAAATAGACGCTATTGGTTGATGTGTTCGTTTAGTTACATATTAGACGTTACACATATACAGTGTGTAAACAGAGTGAATATATACAAATACATGGAGTGATCATATATCTATTGAGGCTTTTATATTAGTAATAATTAATTTACAAAGAAGTTTCACTTCTGACATGTGTACTCTGTACGCACGCACTTTTTTCTTGAAGAAGTTTCTTGAAGCGATGCTCCAACTTCTTTAAACCAAAGTAGGCCCTCGTGGCGACAATAACCGCCTCATTCGAATCAAATTTGCCCATTGACTTTTAAAAATTTGGAAACAAATAGGTTGGCAGTTTGTAGCCTGATTCTACCAATTTGGCCGTGGTGACGGCGAAGTTGTGCTAGTTGTAGTAGTTAAGTTATGTTCACATAATTTATTAGTTAGTTCGAAATGGAAATATTTTTGGCCTGTTATTTATAAATTAAAGTAATACGATAATGTGAAATAACAAACTAAATAGTTACACATTTGTGTTTCATTATAATGTATATGTTACTAATGTACTCTGATATTGGTGTATGATTATCCAAAAAAGGTAAAGTTATTTATGAATCTAATGACACTATGATCCTATTCTTGTTTTTATTGATTTATGTTTTTCTGTGATAAACAGAACATTGATTTTAGGTCTGGGCCTCAAATTTCTGTATGTGTTGCATGATTTGTCAATCTAATTGGAAAATACCTGACACACGCCGTTGACTTTTTGGTGTTCTCACGATGTTGTCTTCAACGTTCCAGGGAAAAGGTCTGATCACCAACTTGCCTATTAGATTGACAAATCATGAAACAGATTAAGAGATCTGAGGCTGAGACCTAAAAAGATTATAGCACCACTGATTTATTTATCATTTTATGGCAGTTATGTAACGGCTTATCAGTTTAATTGTGAGAAACTTCTGTTTGACAATTGGCAGTTATGTTACGGCCTATCAGTTAAAAAGTGAGAAACTTCTGTTTGACAATTGGCAGTTATGTTACGGCCTATAAGTTAAAAAGTGAGAAACGGCTGTTTGATAATTGGCAGTTATGTTACGGCCTATCAGTTAAATAGTGAGAAACTTCTGTTTGATAATTGGCAGTTATGTTACGGCCTATCAGTTAAATAGTGAGAAACTTCTGTTTGACAATTGGCAGTTATGTTACGGCCTATCAGTTAAAAAGTGAGAAACTTCTGTTTGACAATTGGCAGTTATGTTACGGCCTATCAGTTAAATAGTGAGAAACTTATGTTTGACAATTGGCAGTTATGTTACGGCCTATCAGTTAAAAAGTGAGAAACGGCTGTTTGATAATTGGCAGTTATGTTACGGCCTATCAGTTAAAAAGTGAGAAACGGCTGTTTGATAATTGGCAGTTATGTTACGGCCTATCAGTTAAATAGTGAGAAACTTCTGTTTGACAATTGGCAGTTATGTTACGGCCTATCAGTTAAATAGTGAGAAACTTATGTTTGACAATTGGCAGTTATGTTACGGCCTATCAGTTAAATAGTGAAAAACTTATGTTTGACAATTGGCAGTTATGTTACGGCCTATCAGTTAAATAGTGAGAAACGGCTGTTTGATAATTGGCAGTTATGTTACGGCCTATCAGTTAAATAGTGAGAAACTTCTGTTTGACAATTGGCAGTTATGTTACGGCCTATCAGTTAAAAAGTGAGAAACTTCTGTTTGACAATTAGCAGTTATGTTACGGCCTATCAGTTAAATAGTGAGAAACTTCTGTTTGACAATTGGCAGTTATGTTACGGCCTATCAGTTAAAAAGTGAGAAACGGCTGTTTGATAATTGGCAGTTATGTTACGGCCTATCAGTTAAATAGTGAGAAACTTATGTTTGACAATTGGCAGTTATGTTACGGCCTATCAGTTAAAAAGTGAGAAACGGCTGTTTGATAATTGGCAGTTAAGTTACGGCCTATCAGTTAAATAGTGAGAAACTTCTGTTTGATAATTGGCAGTTATGTTACGGCCTATCAGTTAAATAGTGAGAAACTTATGTTTGACAATTGGCAGTTATGTTACGGCCTATCAGTTAAAAAGTGAGAAACGGCTGTTTGATAATTGGCAGTTATGTTACGGCCTATCAGTTAAATAGTGAGAAACTTCTGTTTGACAATTGGCAGTTATGTTACGGCCTATCAGTTAAAAAGTGAGAAACGGCTGTTTGATAATTGGCAGTTATGTTACGGCCTATCAGTTAAATAGTGAGAAACTTCTGTTTGACAATTGGCAGTTATGTTACGGCCTATCAGTTAAATAGTGAGAAACTTATGTTTGACAATTGGCAGTTATGTTACGGCCTATCAGTTAAAAAGTGAGAAACGGCTGTTTGATAATTGGCAGTTATGTTACGGCCTATCAGTTAAAAAGTGAGAAACGGCTGTTTGATAATTGGCAGTTATGTTACGGCCTATCAGTTAAATAGTGAGAAACTTCTGTTTGATAATTGGCAGTTATGTTACGGCCTATCAGTTAAAAAGTGAGAAACGGCTGTTTGATAATTGGCAGTTATGTTACGGCCTATCAGTTAAATAGTGAGAAACTTATGTTTGACAATGGGCAGTTATGTTACGGCCTATCAGTTAAATAGTGAGAAACTTATGTTTGACAATTGGCAGTTATGTTACGGCCTATCAGTTAAATAGTGAGAAACTTCTGTTTGACAATTGGCAGTTATGTTACGGCCTATCAGTTAAATAGTGAGAAACTTATGTTTGACAATTGGCAGTTATGTGACGGCCTATCAGTTAAATAGTGAGAAACTTATGTTTGACAATTGGCAGTTATGTTACGGCCTATCAGTTAAATAGTGAGAAACTTCTGTTTGACAATTGGCAGTTATGTTACGGCCTATCTGTTAAAAAGTGAGAAACGGCTGTTTGATAATTGGCAGTTATGTTACGGCCTATCAGTTAAATAGTGAGAAACTTCTGTTTGACAATTGGCAGTTATGTTACGGCCTATCAGTTAAATAGTGAGAAACTTATGTTTGACAATTGGCAGTTATGTTACGGCCTATCAGTTAAAAAGTGAGAAACGGCTGTTTGATAATTGGCAGTTATGTTACGGCCTATCAGTTAAAAAGTGAGAAACGGCTGTTTGATAATTGGCAGTTATGTTACGGCCTATCAGTTAAATAGTGAGAAACTTCTGTTTGACAATTGGCAGTTATGTTACGGCCTATCAGTTAAAAAGTGAGAAACGGCTGTTTGATAATTGGCAGTTATGTTACGGCCTATCAGTTAAATAGTGAGAAACTTATGTTTGACAATGGGCAGTTATGTTACGGCCTATCAGTTAAATAGTGAGAAACTTATGTTTGACAATTGGCAGTTATGTTACGGCCTATCAGTTAAATAGTGAGAAACTTATGTTTGACAATTGGCAGTTATGTTACGGCCTATCAGTTAAATAGTGAGAAACTTATGTTTGACAATTGGCAGTTATGTTACGGCCTATCTGTTAAAAAGTGAGAAACGGCTGTTTAATAATTGGCAGTTATGTTACGGCCTATCAGTTAAATAGTGAGAAACTTATGTTTGACAATTGGCAGTTATGTTACGGCCTATCAGTTAAAAAGTGAGAAACGGCTGTTTGATAATTGGCAGTTATGTTACGGCCTATCAGTTAAATAGTGAGAAACTTATGTTTGACAATTGGCAGTTATGTTACGGCCTATCAGTTAAATAGTGAGAAACTCCTGTTTGACAATTGGCAGTTATGTTACGGCCTATCAGTTAAAAAGTGAGAAACGGCTGTTTGATAATTGGCAGTTATGTTACGGCCTATCAGTTAAATAGTGAGAAACTTATGTTTGAAAATTGGCAGTTATGTTACGGCCTATCTGTTAAAAAGTGAGAAACGGCTGTTTGATAATTGGCAGTTATGTTACGGCCTATCAGTTAAATAGTGAGAAACTTATGTTTGACAATTGGCAGTTATGTTACGGCCTATCAGTTAAAAAGTGAGAAACGGCTGTTTGATAATTGGCAGTTATGTTACGGCCTATCAGTTAAATAGTGAGAAACTTATGTTTGACAATTGGCAGTTATGTTACGGCCTATCAGTTAAATAGTGAGAAACTTATGTTTGACAATTGGCAGTTATGTTACGGCCTATCAGTTAAAAAGTGAGAAACGGCTGTTTGATAATTGGCAGTTATGTTACAGCCTATCAGTTAAATAGTGAGAAACTTCTCTTTGACAATTGGCAGTTATGTTACGGCCTATCAGTTTAATACTGAGAGGCAGTGGTACATGATTTTTTATATGTTTATATAACAGGAGGTAAAGGCTCATCTGATGTTAAGTGATGAACATTCTCAATGCCCCTCAAAAAGACTAACCCAGATCGTGTAACGCACAGTTATACCAAACGTGACCAGACGACTTTGACTTTGCATGGGCCTGTCCTTTTTCCAATTACGAGTCCCGGTGTCCCCAAAATGAACTGTGGAACGCAAAATTTGAGCAGCAGAATAGAAAAGAGGCGTGACAAGAGTTTCATTCTTATTAGAAATCGTCACGAGTTATATTGAAACAAATTTGTTTTTCAGGTTTAACAACTAACAATTTTTTTTAAATAATAGTGTTTTGTTTTCATTGACTACTTATAATTTGAACTAAATTAAACAAATGTCCTGTTTTGAGTCAAAGAATAAATGGTCAGTTTAGTTATACCAGGGTTGGTACAAAAATGTACGAATTGCTGACTCGTGACTCACATGACGTTTCGATCTCCCGATGATTTTTGATTGACATTTCCATTTCAAAATATTGGCTTGAAAGCAAAGGCTTTCCGATTTATATGCCTGTATTATGACAGATGTTAGCTAGAAATTAAGTTATATTAAGGCCAACACAAATATACAGTATTTATTATACTCTTAACCTACATCGTAATAAACATAAAAAATGGACGAATAGAAAATTAAAACAAATAATAAACGTTTTGTCACTGTGCTAGAATTTTTAATGCTGGCATTTCATAATTTGGCAATATTTGTAAATCAGAAGGTCTGGGTTCACTGTACTGTCTACCATAGACACGGTAAACAAATTGATTACTAACGAAACACACACAGAGAATAATAAAAATAAAAATATTCGGTTGTCTGTAAAGTCGGTTTACTAACGATAGTTGAACGTAACAACGTCATAATGGAATTGTTGCTTTCAAAAGAAAATTTTAATTTCATTTGTTTGATAGATATTTTGTATGGACATAGAGAAGTAGGTAAATGGATTTGACACAATTGAATTGATCAAATTACATTTATTTGTACGCATAAATACAACCGATTGTGCCTCTTTGTCGCTCGATCCGCGCTCTCGCTCGCACTTCAAGCCTTGAATGGAAGGCCTCAGAGCGAGGTAACGCTGTATGAGTCAGGTTTCAGCGTGCAGCCGGCTCCATCGAATTATAGGACGTTGTCACGTCAAAAGAGAAAGAAAAAAAAAACAATTTTTTAAAGGAACAAGTTGTAGTGCTATAGTGCAGACGTGTACCACAACGCTCGTCTTTAGACCAGATACCACAACATGTAGGCGTTAAACTTACAGTTAAAACACAAACCGTAAGTGTAAAATAATTAAGAGCATTCGGTCATCGTTTAGAGTGATGCGATAGTATTGTTTATAAGACTATCGGTCAAGGTTTCGTAGTAATTGATGTATATATCAATGATTTGTAATACTTGTTCGCAGATATCTATGGCGCGTCAGTGTTCAGATTTGTTTATGACGTTTTACGTGCAATTTTAAATCGTTTGAATGGTTTGATTGTTATAAATTTACAGTTTATATTTCACTGGCCTTAGTATATATATATGTGTGTTAATGATTTAATTATGTTCGACGTCCTGGTGGATAGAAAAACTGTGCACAGTTTGTGTTTCCACCACATCAACTACCTTTATATTAAGAACACTTATACAATAAATAAATAAATAAATAAATAAAGAAACATTGCGACATTTGCATGTCCAAGCAAAATTAAATGAGGCCGCAAAGTAAGAAAGTAACTTATTGGGTTTTAAAGCGTCTCGTACATAGTACTAGTGACCCCAGAGCTGGTGCGTTCCTCAACGAATAAGTATCGCAATACAGCGAGGAAATTCCTACTCAAAAGGTAAGGTACCAAACTTTTTAAATTTATTTTAATTTTATATTTTTCCATTTTTCATTATTGAAGTGAAACTTCTTTATCGACGTTGTAAAAAATAAATCCGTCATATTTTTCGGTTACGCGCCACCTTATTCGGTTACGCGTCACATTTTTCCGTTACGCGCCATCTTTTTTTTGTCCCTATCACGGTTGATTCGAACAGATTCAAAGCCATTGCCATAGCCATAACTAAAATATATAATAACGATAACAATGATAGTAATAATTCTATTACAATTTATGAATTTCTGTAATAATCTTAGTAGTAATAAGGTAAAATGAGATAATTGTATTATTTGTATTCATTTCTATGATAAGAAAAACGTTTTGTTTAACGTTTTTTAACCAATTTCTGTAAAGTTGCACATAGTAGATCATTTTTCGAAAAATAAGGTCATAAAGAAATTTCACTTCTTTCGTGTGTACACGCACACATATTATTATTATTGTAAGTTAAGAATAAATACTGTATATTTGAGTATTTGTTTAAGGTCTGGGCCTCAGTTTTCTGTATCTGTTTCATGGCACACGCCGTCAACCTTTTGGGTCTAAGGCAAGCCTTACGAAGTTTCCTCTCATGTTCCAGCGAATGTCAAATTCCCACTTAGAGAGTCCATTGTACGACTCTCGTGACTCGGACTGGGGTCGGCATTCCTAGGCCAACACATTTTGTTATACAAAATCTATTTTAAAATCATTTCGTGGTACTTCCTATATAGATAGAACATTAATTCAATATCGATGACACATTTGCATACCCCATACCCCAGTGGACTAGTAGCTATTAAAACTTCAATCGCTATAAATGAGATCACGTGCAGGCTGTCCCCCTCACTCGACCGATGCTAGAGCGAGAGGAAAGCCTGTGTTTGAAATCGTGATGTCACTGCAAAGAAGCTTTTATAAAGCCTTCAAGACGGTATGAGGTATATTTTTAGATCCAAGGACACAATATTAAAAAAAACCTTTTCTATATATACCTAAGGATCAAAGTAAACTCATATGTTTTAATGTATTGTTAGTTGCAGCCAGCTGGAGTCAGCCGTTATAGGAATGACTCCGCTGTTTTTAATTGTAACGAAACTTGCTGTATCCATTGATTTAAAAACTTATTCTAAAGAGAGAGAATTATAATTTACTAATTCAAAGAGTCCAAACGTTGACAGCCAGGTGACAGTTGACATTTTAAAATCAATATATCATACCATACTAGCTGATTCGGCAAACGTCTTTTAATATTTTTTTTTAATTCAATAAAATTAACCTATCTACTATAATAAAAATAGGGGGTGACAATTAAGCGATGTATATATGTTTGTGTCTATATCATAAAAAATAAAAACAAAACAAATTGTCTAAAAAATAAAGTTTGGGTGTACGGAGTTTAGGGATTTGAAATAGTAGCCGATACTCAGACTTACTGAATATGCATTAAAACATCATAAGTATCGGTCAATCCGTTTCGGAGGAGTATGGGAACGAACATTGTGACACGAGAATCTTGAATGAGGAAATCTTGATTTAGGAGGTAGATCACTACTAGTAGATTGACAAGTAATGAAAAAGACCTAAAAAGATAACGCTACTTGTTTATTTATATTTTTAACTTACGAAACAGACAACGTAATAATAATCAAAAAAGAAAAATAATAAAAAAAATATTTTTAAAAAGGTGCATTTTAAGTGTGTAATGTGTGTGTTCTGGTTGTAGCTGGCCCTGGCACTGCATTTGTATGCTGTGGAGCAGATTTTTTTCCACTGCGCAGCAATAATAATAATGGAATAAAATAATAATAATTGTAAAACTTAACAGTGTAAGTAAAGAAGTCTTTGAAGATTTGTGTCTCACAGTAAAGGACAATATATATACAATAAATATATATTTATATTTCCTATACATATGTTAATGAAAATTAAGTAAAAAGCGCACTGTAGCGTTTGCTACGTACCAAGTTATTGCGTCTAGCTTGTTACGACCAAATTACTTTCATACGAGCTCGTAGCACACTGCTACGGAAGCGTAAAGCTTTGCTACGAACTAGTAGCAGAAACATTTACAGTGGTAGTGATATTTTTTGTAGATTTTTCTCTATAACAAAAATTCCGTCTACATAAACCAACCTTGGAGTACAGGCTCTCATTCGAATTCGAGCTCGTAGCACACTGCAACGGAAGCGTAAAGCTTTGCTACGAACTAGTAGCAGAAACATTTACAGTGGTAGTGATATTTTTAGCAGATTTTTCTCTATAACAAAAAATCCGTCTACATAAACCAACCTTGGAGTACAGGCTCTCATTCGAATTCGAGAGTATAACAGAAGCACTGCACTTATCCAGCTTGATTTGGTAGGTTATCAATTTAAAAAAAACATTGTTACTAATTGATATCTTTTATTACCAGTAATTTTTGAATAATAATAACTGTCAATCTATAGACATACTGTATATATGATGTGAACTTAAATGAATACATATTTTTAAGGCAAGTCGATTACCATAGAAATTGAGCCCACGCTACATATGTGTCATGTCTAATATATATAAACAAATTGTCTCTGACACGCTGCTTTCGCTAGTTTTGAACAATTACAGAGTTACGATAGCGCTCGTTTTGACAGTAAATATGTAGTATTCAATTTCTGTGTTTTTTTATTTATTGTCATAGTATGAAATCTCCTGAAGAGAATGTTGTATTTTTTTAATATTTGTGTATTGTAACGGGAATTGTGAATATTTCTCTTGTTCATAGAAATAGTCTATAAAACTGCACTGGCATTTTTACCAATATATTAGTATTAATATTAGTAAAACTTGTATGGAACTAAAAGGGTTAAATAAACATTAAAATTCAAAGCGCGATTCTGTGGTATATACACCTACGCGGCGTAGCGGCTCTACGAAGCGTAGGCGTAAGTTAACACAGCCTACGCGCTCAACGTTAAAGAATATTTGATGAAATATTTAAAAGTATCCTTGAAGATATCCTTGACTATATTTTTTATTAAACCAGGCGCTAATTAAAGTAATAAAATTTTTATTACTAGGTTAAGAAAATTGTTAATACAGTATATTTGATTGTAATGTTTAGGTTTTTATAAACGATTATGAGTCAATAATATAATAATTTGCATTATTATTAGTGTAATACATGATACATGATATTTTGGACCCCACTTGCCTTTATCATTGATTGCGTTCATAGAAGTACTGTATCTAGTCCAAGCGCTCCAGAGTTAGAAACTTCAATCACACGTTCCAAACACGAAGTTAATTTACATTAAATAATGCATGATATTTAAGATTATTTTCTTTAGCTTTTCGCTAGCCAAGGGGATGGAAGCCCCAATAACTGTTCGATAGAAGAATTATAAGGTTTATCAGGAAGCGAATGGAGAAATAAATCGATGGACATATTTGAAATAAGCTTTGTACCCGTGAATATAACAAGAAAAATTCAAATACCAAATCTATAAAATTTAGATCAGCTTTTCATTATTATAGGTTTTCGCTCTAAGACCGAGTTACCTCGGAGTTAACACTTAACAATTATATATGTCAAAAGTGTAGATGTAGATGTCAAGATATCGTATTTGTAAAGTTATTTACAATACATAACCTGTATATATATAAATTTATTAATGAAATATTTTTATTATAACTATGTAGTTATAGAACGTTGTAACCTGTACCACGTCCGGTATAAATTATTTTATACAGTATAACTAATATATATTCTTAAATGAACATATAATAACTAAAATACACTTCCAATTCCTATTGATTTTTTATATAAAATTTCCGGATACTACGCTTAACAAACCAAAAAATAATAGTATTTATTGTCCCTTAGGTATCTATGTATCTAAGGGGCCCAAATAATATCACCTATCACCATTGAAATACTCTCTTTTTTCTGTTTAACAGACAAATTTCTCTAACATATTAGATAATTGCCGGGACAAGTACGCAATAAATCACGTAAGGTCACTATTTAATTTTAAATAACAAATATAAAATATTTGGCGTATTAATTATATATTTCGATCTAAATTTGTTTAACTATAAATACTTAAGAAAATATTGTATTAGACAAACAGTTGCCATTTGTGGATTCGTTCCTCATACATATAATATAGGCATAGGCGTCAGTCTGTATTTTGTAATAAAGGCTAAATATTACATATTAAAAACTAACTTCGTGTAAAAAACTATTACAATTATTGTTTTGTATCGTTAGAAAAATTTACAAATATAATCAGCCCTACGATAACATAGATGGCTTCGACACAATTATAACCTTAATAGACAACAACTGAACTATTTGTGATATCATTAAATGATTAAACAATCATTAACTCACCATTAATGACACACAACATACACAATCATTAACCCGTAAACTTAGAGGACCCGCGCACAACCGCTCGCGTTGGAGCGTTGGAATCGACTGACGGAGGGAAATGCGATAAGGGTATATATACGTTCACAGGACGGAGGGTGCCTATACACTGTGCTGTTAAATTATTTAATTTGTTCACGTATCTAATTATAGAATAAATTTTTCATTTAAATTGTATAAAAAAAATAAAAAAACCAGACGCGCAATAAATCTTTGAACAATATCCTTTATAGATTCTTGCTCTTCATTTTTGACCGCCAAGGAGGAGGAGAACTGGCCGCAGAAGCAGATCTTGGTTGACAAAGCTCCGACAATGATTTCATCCAAAATAGTAACCATGATGATCGCCAACCTTCGAAAGGAAATAACACTATAAGAAAATGTGTTCGACTAGTATCTTGAACTTGGAAGTGGGGACTGCAAACAGTCTAAAATGACTCTGCCAGCTGTAAACCCGCAACTGCCAAAGCGACTTTCAAACCTTAATAGAACCAATCTCAAAATAATGATGGGGACAATTAGGGGCCATTGTCTCCTTAATAAACTTTTTTTTGTTCAGAGGCTGTTTCAACACAGAGGAATCAGTCACCCACGTAGTCCTGGAATGCGAGGCTGTGGCTAAACAACGTACAAAAATCCTCGGAACAGTGAGGTCGCTCCATGAAGCCTGTGAAGTGACTTCTGTGCTTCTATAAGGAGTTACTGTGGCTAAATTAGCCAGAAGTTAACGCACAACTGACCAATTACGAGTCAAGGTGCGGAAAATGAGCCCACCATCCATACCACCATACCTTACCAAGTCTCATCTCAGAGTCGTAAGTTCGAACCTCGGCATCAATAGACCGTGTCAACAATTAACACTTTCTGTAGATTAAGAATAAATTTTGCTATATTAAAAAAGATAAAAACAAAACAGGTCTTTGAATAAAATCTTTTAGAAATCGATGTCTCTGAATGTTCTATCGACAATAAATATATTTTAATCATTTCTTAGCAAATAAAATTATACATTCATATTGATAAATTATTAAATAATTCTATTTTTTATTATATATAAATACACTCCCTATAAAGACACCACCGACTCTATACCTTTCTTAGGAGCAGTGTTAATCTAGCATGAGGCTCTCTCCCAGATGTTGTAAGTTCGAATCCTAGCAGCAAATAATAATGAACACTCGCTCGAACGGTATAGAAAAACATCGTAAGGACCTAAAAAAACTCTCATTCATAGAATTTCCTATTAAAGAATTATTAAAAGAGGTAAAGGCCGAATCTAATAGGCAAGTAGAGAATCAGCCTCCTGTGCTTTTTACACGCCATCGACATTTTTGTTCGTTCATTAAATACTCACATAGATATTGCTGCAAATCCGGGGTTTTACGACTAAACTTTTGATTTTATAAGTCGAATTTTTTTAGTAAAAAATATTTTTTGACCTAAACAACGTTCGTTAATAAACAGCCTTCAGCATTGTATAGTAAAGCGTTTCTTGGAATTTATTGTTACCGTAGTATGTAGAGTAAAACTTAGAAAATATATTGGTGTTTGGAAAATGTTAATTTCCTTTTTTCAAGATTTTTTAGCGTACTTAATTTACAGAATGTTTTACAGAAACGTTTCATTATGAAAACGAAAAATTATTTATTAAAAATCCCCGCTCTTCTTTCTACTCGGTAACAGAAGAAAAGACCAGAAGATATACTATATATAAAATTAGATTAGTGTTTTGTTAGCCTTTTGGTTCCTGTCAAATTGTGTTTATGAAAGAGGACAGCGGTTTTTGAAATGAAACTTCTTTGACGGCGTTGGAAAAAAAATTATCGTCACATTTTTGGGTTACGTGCCATCTTTTTCTTGTCCCTACCACGGTTGATTCGAAGCCATTAATAACAAAAATATATAATATCAATAACAATGATAGTAATAATTCTGTTACAATTAATGAAATTCTGTAACAATCTTAGTAGTAATAAGGTAAAATAAAATAATTGTATTATTTGTATTCATGTCTATGATATTAAAGCATTTTGTTAAACTATATCTAATTTAACTTTATTTAACTAATTTGTGTAAAGTTATATGACATTAGTTTTCGAAAAATAAGGTCATAAAAAATTATCACTTCTTACGTGTGTACACGCACACCTTTTAATTATAAGAACAGTGAACAAAACGAAGAAAACTGCATGTCTTTTTTATTTATGTTGTCTGGAACTCTCAATAAAATTACAATAAATAAAAAATAAACACTAAAAAGTATGTATTAATTATTAATTATAAATAACCACAACTACATTGCCCAAAACGCGATTGAAATAAAACCTGTCAAAGCATTTTTTGACATTTGACAAGACGATATTATCTGAATGTGTACTTGACAGCGGGATTCAATCAGCTTAGAGTTAACATACACTTAGATCAGAAGCTGGATTGGATTAGATAAATAAGGCCTATCCATTTACAATCTCTAAATATACATGATTTTTCTTCGGTAATATTGATCGGAACGCCTTCATGGATAAACCTCCTTTTCATTCGCTTTTCGTTAGAAGGATTCTTCTATCAATCTTCCCTTTAGTCCTTTCCTTAACAACGCATTAGAATTTTCCAACTTCCGCCTGCCAACCCCCCTCTCATTCAAATTCTTCGCGAATGAAACAGAAAAAACAACCTCCAGAGCTTGACTTGGCAATGAGCTAACCAAAAAAGCTTTAAGTTTCTATCACATACATATTTGCTAGTATTTTTTATATATTTAATGTTTACCATAATTGTCATTAAGAAAGATAGTTCATACATATACTATAGATATATTCATTTATTAAAGTTTACCGCATCATACATAGTACTAAATATACGTTAATTTTACAAGATCTTCCATATAAAATGTATGACATATTTGAACATATTAAAACATGTACAAGATAAAATAAGAAGAAATTTTTGGTAAATCAGTAAAAAAATCAACAGCAAAACAATAAATTAAGTTCGAGATAGGCACCCAACAATGCTTTTTCTAAAGCCAATCCCAGATATAGCATCATATGATGCGTTGAACTTTAATATACAAATAAACGCAATATTTAAAATATTCAACAGTGACACATTCATTTTTTCAATCTTGATTAACTTTACGATTAAATTACTAGGTTTTTAAGGAACGTTTCTGTTTCATTCATATATATATATGATTTAGTATATGTGACCGACTATATATAGTGGCTTTTAGTGAGACTGTCATCCCTAAGGGGGTGGAAGCCTGGCTGTGCACCACGGAACGTACGAACTAAAACATCGTGAGTTAGGTCTAGACATAAAAAGTCGATGTGTATCAGGCACAGGAGGCCGATCACCTAATTGTCTATTAGATTGACACATCATGAAACAGATGAACAGTTCTGAGGCTGAGACCTAAAAAGCTTGTAGCGCAACTGATTTATTTATCCATTTATGTGTTATCAAAAGAGCAGTGTTAGCCTAGTGGCTCCAGCGGACGACTCTCATCCCTGAGGTCGTAGGTTCAATCCCCGGCACCAATTTACTTTCCATGTGCGCATTTAACATTAGCTCGAACGGTGTATGAAAACATCGTGAGGAAACCGGCTTGTCTTAGACCCAAAAAGTCGACGGCGTGTGTCAGGCACAGAAGGCTGATCACCTACTTGCCCATTAGAAAACAAATGGTCATGAAACAGATACAAAGATCTGAGGCCCAAACCTAAAAAGGTTGTAGCGCCATTAATATTACTATGTATAATCAAAGGTATATTTAAACTTAACTGTAGGATAATTGGCAGTTATGTACCGGCCTATAAGTTTAATAGGGAGAACCTGTACTTGTTTTTTTTTATTCTTATATCAATATGATAACTAACACTTTTGGGTTAACACTTAATGGTTAATATTGTATATTAGTTATATATATAGATTTTTATGCTCCAGGTAACTTATAAACTGTGAGACGGAGTACAAAATCTATATAATGGAAGAGCACAAATTGGAGTATTTTTTGAAGGTTTTTATGGAGAGAAAAATTGCCAGTTTTCTTTCGTTGTAATATTAAACTCATTTCTATTAGGCATAAATGTTCCATACGTTGGTATGTACTAAAGAGGTGGCCGACATCAAATAAAGGATGATGTTCCTGGAGGCCATGCACGGCGTTTGCTTGTTTCAAACTCAAAATCAAAATAACTTTATTCATATAGGTAAACAAATTCACTTATGAACCTTAGATAAGATGTTAAATTAATTGTAAATTTACATTTACAACCAGTTCACAAGTCAAGAGCGTAGGCAGGAAGAGCTGGCAAGAAACTTTCCGCCACTACTTTTAATCGCTACGTTTTTATTCATACAAACTGTTGGAACTGGAGAAAATCCTCCTCATTTACTCATACATTCCTCATTTGTGCCCTGTCGTAAAATAATGTATAGCAAAGTGTTTAGGACAAAGAATCGTTTGACGAAGAGTTGGAATTCAATTCCAGGTGCAGATTCGCCACGAACCTAAGCATTACATTGCTACACATCCTTGTATCAATAAATTATAGATATATGCAAGTGTTTGTTTAAATGCAGTGTGGGCTTAGAGGCTTCAAGGAGCAACTCTCATCCCTGGGTAACTTTAATCCCTGGCTGTGCACCAATGGAATTTCTTTCGGCAATTCTTATAACTCAAAACTTGGCTATTAAAAATAGTGGCAAAGAGTTTCTTGCCAGTTCTTCTTGCCTAGGCTCTTGACTTGCGAACTGGTTGTAAATGTAAATTTCCAATTAATTTAAAATCATTTCTGACTTATGAACATAAGTGTAGTAGTTTACCTATATGAATAAAGTTATTTTGAGTTTAATAGTAATATTTAAAAATAATAAACTTAATATAGAAGAAAAAAATC
The DNA here is from genome assembly GCF_905147105.1 of Pieris brassicae. Classification (NCBI taxonomy): domain Eukaryota; kingdom Metazoa; phylum Arthropoda; class Insecta; order Lepidoptera; family Pieridae; genus Pieris; species Pieris brassicae. The sequence goes on along the minus strand of NC_059678.1, from coordinate 5,000,048 downwards.
ATCCAACAACTAGGTTGGAAATTTACGCCATACATTTTTAATAGAACAAACGACACTTCACCGATCAAACATGTGTCCCGGCCGGCGTTCGACGCTCGAATGACCAATTTAACGTCACATTTAAATATGGAACGCGCCGAGCGCGAGTAATGATTGGTCAGAGGCTACCATAGATAAGCTTAGACCCTTTGATCATCTTACACTCAGTTAAGCTAATCACATAAAGGTAGTTTTCTTTTGATTTTTAGACCGTGCTATGTGGGGCAATAAGTAGCCTAGTTTTTATATGTAGCAATCGTTCTACGGTGCAGTGGTATTTTTGAAGTGAAACATACGCTGATTTCTTGAAGCACCCGAAGTCGAATTGGTTCGGAAATACTCCAGTGGGCAGGTGGTTCCATATAGCAGTGGTGCGCGGCAAAAACCTTTTGCCTTTGAAAACGCTGTTATGGATTTTATTTTGTATTCTACCTACGTGCGGTGATCAAACTCAGCTGCAGGTACTAGTCGGAACAACTCCTATGAGAACTCTCCATGTTAAAATGCGGTAGAAGATCCAGAGATACCCCACATCTCTATGCAACGCTAAGGTATCAAGCCGCTCAGAAACTGACTGGTCGTTGGCGATCCGAATCGCTCTTCGTTGAAACTTCGTATTCAGAAACGTTCTATATTGCCATAGATCAATAGTTGGAGGAATTCGAGCACATGCAGATACAATAAAGAAACACTGACTCCACAACCCTGAGTTCTTGCAAGTTCTGTTCTTCTAACCTACAACTTCTGTATCTGCATTTTCTTCTTGTAGTTTGTGACCCAACGCCCCACAGAGGGGCGATTTGATTCTTAATGCCAATCCAGTACATGTTTTGAATTCGTTAATTACCTACCGATTACATCCTAATACCTATTACTTGAGTGACCAATAAACATTTTAGTGTAAAAAAAATGTTTGCGTGTACACATGTACACACGTAAGAAGTGAAACTTCTTTATGACCTCTTTTTACCTTATTACTACTAAGATTATTAAGGAATTTCAATATTTTGTTTTAAATTAATACTATCATTGTTATCGTTACATACTTTTGTTATTGATGGCTTCGAATCTCTTCGAATCAACCGTAGTAGGGACAAGAAAAATATGGCGCGTAACTGGAAAAAGTGACGCGTAACCCAAAAATGTGACGGTTAATTTCTTTCCAGCGCCTTCTTTTTATATGATTGCAGTACCTAAAATTATGTATGTTACATAGAAATTTTAGAAAGCTTCAACCGGATTCACGAAGTTTTTTCCACGGTACGAACCTGCGTTAATTTCTCATAGTAAAGTTACTGGCGTTGGCCTATCTTTATACAGTAATAATCTGTATACAGTGAGAAGCAAAGAGCATTAATGCGTGTGAGAATCGAACCTGTACTCACCCATGTGTTTTGCTCACAGCACTGATCAAAGGGATGAACATCCTTTGAACGATTTTGTTATATAGATGTATCTCTAAAGTACATATTAGATATACTTTTCAAACCTAGTTGGGCTATATTTATAACAAAATAACATTTAAATATTTTTAGAGAAGACTTGGACTTGGTTGGTTTACCTTTTACCAGCCAGATGGACCAATCAATTGAAAGACTTAACGTCTTCAAAACTGTCACTATCATAAGAGAGGCGCTGGACAGAAACCGCTGAGAACAGATGGTCTTGATTGATTGATTTGCTCCATAATGTTTCCCTTCTGACCACGACGCTCAGGCTGAAGATATAGAGAAAGAGAGAGATAGTTTCTCAAACTATTCTATTAAAGGCTGGATAACTTGTAAGCTTTTTGGCGGTGTCCACGGGTATCACTTAACGGCTGAGACTCCTGCCCCATATTCGTATGTTACATAACTACCTATATATAAAAATTAATCTACTAAAGGCCGGCAACGCACTACCTATTCTTCTAGGAGGGTATCCATGGGTACCGCTTAACATCATATGAGTATCCTGCCCCATGTTCCATAAAAATATAAAAATAAGACCACACGTTTATATAATCTAAACATCTAGATTATAAGTCAAATTAATCGATTAAAGGCCGACAACGCACTACCTATTCTTCTAGGAGGGTATCCATGGGCACCGCTTAACATCATATGAGTATCCTGCCCCATGTTCCATAAAAATATAAAAATAAGACCACACGTTTATCTAATCTAAACATCTAGATTATAAGTCAAATTAATCAATTAAAGGCCGGCAACGCACTACCTATTCTTCTAGGAGGGTATCCATGGGTACCGCTTAACATCATATGAGTATCCTGCCCCATGTTCCATAAAAATATAAAAATAAGACCACACGTTTATCTAATCTAAACATCTAGATTATAAGTCAAATTAATCAATTAAAGGCCGGCAACGCACTACCAATTCTTCTAGCAATATGTATCACTTAACGTAAGATGAGACTCCTACTCCATCTCATCAAATCGTATAGTACGTCATCAAAAAATAATAAGTTCAACCCCCCAACTTCCATTTTGGTTCCTTTTGGAGTGGGGACTATTGGGGGGTTGTAGGTAGATAATACCAGTGACTCCAGAGCTGGTGCTTTCCTCAACGAATAAATCGCAATACAGCAAGGAAATGCAGCTTTAATGGTACACTTCCATGGGGACTTTTTAAATTTGTTTTAATTTTATATTTATCAATTTTTAATTATTATTGTATAGGTTAAGAATAAATACTGTATGTTTGTGTATTTCAATAATTATTATTATTATCCGTCATTGTTTGTGAACTTGTAAACAGTTCATTTACATAGGTCCGACGCCATCTTGTCGAGAGAACCGCTTTGGCGGTTTCTTGAAATTATGATTAGAATTTTAATAACGCGGTGCTTAAAAGCATTTTTTTTCGCAAACCCTACGCAGAGTTAGAGCTTCTTCTGAGGCCTAGTATGTAGTACAGACTTTATTCATTCACTCACTGACTCACTCACTCGCACATTTGCACTCACACACTCACTTATGCACTCAAGCGTGTTGATAGCAGTTAAAAATCAATAACAAAAAAAAACAAAAAAATAATAAAAGATGTAACTAAATTATATATAAATTAAATATTTTAAGGAATGTATAACTAAGTTTGTTATGAAAGAGCTGGAAACCCTGACACAGGTATATTATTTACTTAAAAAGGTTCCCAAATCTTAGACATTGTAATGAAATTGAACTTAAAATGAATAAACACATATTTATTATTATTATTATTATTATTTGAGGTATGATGTTTTCCTTTTTTTATGGAACAAGAGCAAACAGGCAAGAGGCCCACCTGATGTTTAGTGATACCGTCCCTCATGGACACTTACAATGCCAGAGGACTCGCACGCACTCGGCGTTACCGGCTCTTTAAGAATTGGTACGCTCTCTTCTTGAAGGACCCTAAGTCGAATTGGTTCGGAAACACTTCTGTGGTCAGCTGGCGGTAGCTAAATTGCCTTGAAAAACGCTCAGTCGTAGAACAGCGGACATCGAGGTGATACGGGTGGAGTATCGTATTCTGCCTCGACGTCCGAGGATGAAACTCAGCGGCACAGATGTAAAGGCTACATCCAGAAGGTAGCGACAATGTTCTTGATTGAGTTGGAATGTCCAAAATACTTACGCAGAACATTTATAAATTAATAAATAAACATCGCCTGTGGTTGTGGAGGCCTCTTGGAGAGGCCTCTTCCCACTCTTTCCAGATGGCTCCACCTTTGCCAAGTGTCCCAGTCTTTTCCTATTATTTCTATTTCTAAATAAATTCAAAAGCTTTCGTTAAACGTAAATTAATCAATAAAGCTTTTTTATAAATTTGACGAATATTTAAATGATCATAATCCTCGAGATTAATTTGCTCCAGTTCAAACAATTTGTATGACTCAAAACTTAGATAAAAAGAGTGGCGGAGAGTTTCTTGCCAGTTCTTTTGCCCGCTCTACGCCCTTGACTTGTGAACTGGTAGTAAATATAAATTTACAATTAATTTAACTTCTTTTCTCACGTTCATAACTTACATTTACCTATAAGAATAAAGTTATTTTGAGTTTACGCCCACGGTTTTATGTCTTCAATTAATTATAATGGGTTAAAGCCAGAGCAAACGGCGAGTTGGTGACAGGAAATTATCAAAGTTGGTGCATCAGGATACGCTTCACGTGATTACTAGAAGTATTTTAGTAATTGTTTCTCCGGGAATCGAACACATATTGATACAGATTATACAGGATATTTATGTAAATTAAAGTGTCGGGGACACTGGGAGTCCATATATTGTGGACAGCTAGTCTCTTCCTTTTAGCATTTAAACTGTATTTATATATTTTCTACATACTATTTTTGCACGATAAAAATATTTTCTGTATCAGCATAGGACAGGTTGACAAGATATACTTTGAGATTTTTAGTAGGTGTATGTACTGTCAGTTTTGAAATGTTAGTGATAATTTTGTTTTTAAGAAAGTTTTTAAAGATGAAAGGAGAAAAAGCGTTTGGCGAACAAAGTTCGTTTTTGGGTTATAAAATTAAAAATTCTTTACTAAAAAATATTTTTATTACTACAAAATACTTAAATATATCTTAAAATTACTTGATCTCTGGTTTCTATACACAAAACCAGACGTATTTGCCACGAGTCGTTACATAAACTTTTTGTAAGCTCTATTCATTTAGGCCAAGCCAAACGGTTCCTAATTTAACGGCCCGTTATTTGTACAAACTACTTTGGTGTGTTTGTTCTAGCAATTATTATAATCCAGCCCAACGCATTCCCCACAAACAGTGTCCATGTAAGCGAATGGCACAAGTATTACGGTCTCATTGTGTTTCTTATAGATCAAAACTCCGGTTGCTTCTGATGCGATTTTGACGCCGTCATTAATTGGTATTAATCTGAAAAAGTTAATTGTCAATTAATAAATTTAGGTGCTGTCAAAAATGTCAAACAGTAGCAGTGTTGGCTTCAGCGTGTGACTCTCATTCCAGAGATCGTAGAACCCTGGCTGTGCACCATTGGACTTTCTATGCGCCAACATTCGCTAGGATGAAGGAAAACATAGTGATGGAATTTAGACCCAAAAAATACACGGTGAGTGGTGCACAGATGTTTTTTTAACATGAACATTGAACACTCTCAATGCCAGAGGGCTCGTCAGTGCGTTGACGTCATTTTAAGAATTGGTACACTCTTTTCTTGAAGGTCCCTAAGTCGAATTGGTTCGGAAATACTTCTGTGGACAGCTGGTCCCACATAGTGATGGTTAGCGGCAAAGACTGCCTTAAGAAACTGTGGTGGTTGTTTTCGTTCAGGTGGAATTTCGTATTCTGCATCGACGTCCGATATTGAAATTTAGCTGTAGGTGTTTTAACGATTTTAACGATTTTAAAACAAACGGTGGCTTTGTGACTCACCACTATTATACTCGAAACAGAACTGATTTGAGTGTACGACCAACCAGGCAGAAGATGAACCACTGCTTATATGGAAATTGTATTCATTGTTACAACAAACTCCCAAGCGATTAGAGTTATCATTAAATTAATTCAAAGCCCTCGTTAAACGTAAATTAATCAATAAAGCTTTTTTATAAATTTGACGAATATTTTAATGATCCTAATCCTCGAGATTAATTTGCTCCAGTTCAAACAATTTGTATGACTCAAAACTTAGATAAAAAGAGTGGCGGAGAGTTTCTTGCCAGTTCTTTTGCCCGCTCTACGCCCTTGACTTGTTAGTAAATATAAGTTAGTCTCGCGAGTGCGTTGCCGGCATATTAAGAAATATGATCACCTACTTGCTTATGAAAACAAATGGTTTGTTTATGTCTGCTCGGGCTCCGCATGAAACTAAATATTGACAACATGAGCGCATACAGGATAAATTTACACGTTTCACAGACTGAAGGGTGGTGGTACTATTTGGCGGGGTTTGAGCAACCCAAGTGTTCTCCAAGAACTCGGTTGCTTTGTGCCTAGGAGTTATGCGATGTTGACAAAGTTGGTTGCGATACCAAGGGCCTGAACCATTGCAAAGATTCTGGTCAAAGACGATGCCTAGTGAATGATGTTGAACCTGTTGCCGGCTTTTGGGGGAGGAATACTCTCCTTTGAATTGTTGAAGGTTCTCTTGTCTGTTGTATCTCTCAGGACCCCCACAAGTAGTAGATTCCACAGTTCGCTAGTTCGTATATTCGTTCGTTCGTTGATTTGCTATTTTTAAAGAGTATACCAAGACTTTTTTACGCCGGCTTTTTCTCTCGGCCTACATCCTCTGTCTTCTTTGCTGATGAGTAGAGATGTCTGATACAAATTTAATGACGTAGAATAAGTGATACTTGTATCTTATGTTCCACATTAAACCTATTTTATTTTAATAAAACCTTGTGAAACGGACTGTGTATTAGACTTCTTTTTTTTGACTTCTTTGGCTTAGTGCTGTTTGAATAGTGTAAGTATTTTTGTAAATAAATTAATTTTACTCACGGAGATTCTGCCTTAGTAGAATTCCCTGCGCTGTGGTCAATGTCATACATCTTAATACGACCGGCACTTTCTCGTAGTATTACAAAACTGAAAACATAGCGTAGTTAAAACACCTTTATAAGTACTTTAAAACAGGTATGTCAAAGATTGATGTACGGATGGTCTCTATATATAAATTCCCTTGTCACAATGTTTGTTCCCATACTCCTGCGAAACGGCTCGACCGATGCTTATGAATTTTTTTATACATATTCAGTAAGGCTGAGAATTGGAGAATTTGAAATATTTCAAACCCCTATTTGATAAGGGGTGTCCATGCCAAAAAAAAATATTTTTTATTTTATATACTCCACACAAAAATACATACAACCCTTAATTGTCCCCCTCTAGGATCAACCCCTATTTTTTAGTATAGTAGATTGGTTATTTTTATTGAACCTAAAAAAATAATTATGGCAAAACGACGTTTGCCGGGTCAGCTAGTAATAGATAAAAAAAGAACACATAATGAAGCAGATGTCGCAGTGGGAAATGAATTTAAGCAAATCGCTGGGGCACAGAGGAACATAAGAGTCAGTATTAAAGTGGTGCCTAAGGTACAATAAACGAAAAAGAAGAAGATAATTTAGAAGATAAAAGAAGCTACATGGGAGAGTGTTTCAGTTCAGACAGAGGATTTGCAGGATTTGTCAAAGGGCATACAGATCCTACAATATAAATATATTGTTCAAACATTGTCGTATACGTTCGAAAGGATAAATAAAAAAAATCAAAATAAAGTATTATAATGTAAAGTATCTGAAATACAAGGTTCTTATTATAATTTTAAAAAAAAAATTACCACAGGAACTGCAAACGTTTTTTTTTTTCGTTTTTTCTAACGATTTTTTCCAAAAATCACAACATTTACGTGTTTTGTCTGACTCTCATACCTGAAGTTCTATCCCCAGCTGCACACCGATGGACTGCCTTTGTGCGAATTGAGCATTCGCTCGTATTTTTTTTTTATAAAACGGGCAGGAGGCGTTGCCAGCCTTTGAGGAATTGGTACGCTCTTTTCTTGAAGGACACTAAGTCGAATCGTACGAAGGAAAAGCTTGCCTTAGACCCAAAAAGATAAGGCCTATTGGATTGACAAATCATGAAACAGACAAAGAAATCTAAGACCTTAAAAGGTTCTAGTATCATTGGTTTGTTTTTAAATACCTTGGTAATTCAGAGCAGTCAGCAAGTACTACGGTCTCAGCGCATTGAATTGGTTGCAATTGATCCACACTGCCTGATAACGTCTGAACTGTTAGTCCTTGAAGCCTGCATTCTCCTGCAAATAATTTTGGAAGTATTAATTTATTTATCTCCTATAGTTGAAATAAAAAAGTGTGTGTGTGTACTAGTGTACACACGTAAGAAGTGAAACTTCTTTATGACCTTATTTTCTCGAACGATGATAAAGTTTAACAAAAGGCTTTTATTATCATAGACATGAATACAAATAATACAATTGTTACATTTTACCTTATTACTAATAAGATTATTGTTATCGTTATTATATATTTTTGTTATAAATGGCTTCGAATCTCTTCGAATCAACCGTGGTAGGGACAAGAAAAAGATGGTGCGTAACGGAAAAATGTGACGCGTAACCGAAAAATGTGACGGTTTCCTACAGCGCAGGTTTTTACTTCAAAAATTACAATATATCAAGGTTAATTTCCTCACTCACTGACTGATCATCAAAACTCTAAGGCACTTTCTTTATATATTTTTTTTTTATAAAATAGGGGGCAAACGGGCAGGAGGCTCACCTGATGTTAAGTGATACCGCCGCCCATGGACACTCGCAATGACTTATAGCAGATATAGAAGCTTCAAGAATACAATTAGAGTTTAAAATTGATGTTATCACTATAAGATGTTAAGTTAGCTAATTACGTAATAACTAAGACGGGAATTAATTTATTATTTTTTTTATTTTAAATGAGTAGGGACTGAATTAACCAACATGAGTCTCACTTTAACGATAAAAGAACTGCGTTGCGAGGCTTATGGAACCTAACCTAACATATTTATATGTATATATATCTATATTCTTAATTTATATATATACTAGCGGACAGACGTTGTCCTGTCTTAACTATGAATATTGATTTCAAATTGGTATAATTAACTAAAAATGCTTTATAACCAAATTCTTTGTTTTTTGGCGCGTATATAAATAGTTTTGTTGGTATTTCGACATTGAAACAGGCGACATACAACTGGAACTTTGAAACAAATGGATTTCCAATATAAATGCCACATTAGTAACTGTAATTATTATATATGTATTTTATCATATAATAACTCCGATCGAAGCACTTTTAATAATCACTTAATATAGTGGTTTCACTCTTACACAGTGTCTCACACACACTAGTACACGCACACATTTTTTGTTAAACTTCTCGTTCAAATGGAATGAAATTTATACAGTATATATATATTTCCTAGTTGGTGACTTTGGTGGCTTTGAAGGTCTGTATAGTGTCGACAAAATAATTGTTGTGCCATTATTTTTCTTGACTTGCCTTGTATAATATTTCGTGGAAATAGTTATACATATACAGCTTGTACTTCGAGAAAAGCTTCCTCCATCGAAATCCACGACCGCGCTATATGATAATCTAGCTGGAGCTAGCTTCTCATATTTTCTGTCTGCCTCTCTTTCGTTTCGTTTTTGGTTCTCTGTCATCATTAAACTTTTCCTTTGACTTTAGTGTTATGTTTTGTCTTTACATATTGTTTTAATATCACAGTTGTTTAATTCATTATTATATATATCGGAGGAAGCCATTCAACGAGTTGCTTGTTGATTGTACAATAACACATTAAATTCTCTTTATCATTTAAACACGTTGCATTAATCTTAACCTAAAACATATTTCTGTTAACAAATTATTGATTTTAGTTAGAATTAGTTACGCTTTTCTAATTTATAAGATTGTAATCGTTATTAAACAAACGACCAATGAGAGTAGAGCACTTTGCTCGAGTGGGGTCGAAGCGCCATCTATATATAGCCCAGTTCGTTGGTTGTTACGGGGCCCTTTTGAAGTGGAGACGGATCGAGTTGGATCCCTGAGTTTTTGTCGCTAGATTGGTGCATTGAACTCACTGCTCGGTCTTAAAACTTATAATTTATTATTAAATAACTACCACAAAATATCAGTGTATCATCAGTGTAAATAAAATATTGTGAAAACTACAATCGTCGTGTTTTGTACCCTCATGACGCCCACCAAATCTGCAACCACTGTTGATGACGTCACTGGGGAAGGTGTTTCTCCGACATATAATATACCACATACATTAATTAATGTGCTGGTCTATGTTAGAATTAAACTAAATTGAATTAATTGAAACATACACGGATACATGTTCTATTAACTGTATTAGCCATTCCCTCGGGTTTGATTTTGGTAGTGTTTTAGCCAATGCTACTTTTAAAATATCTTCTAATATAGATATTAATGACTAAGGTGATTTAGAATCTTAATAATTGAATAAAATAATAAATGACTCAAATCAAAGTATTTTCTCCAACTTCGATTTTGTTCCCTTTGGAGTAGAGACTCTTGGTCCATGGGGTTCAAGTGTACAGCTAATTAAAGATTCAATTTGATGCTTTCCGAATAAGTATTGCAATAGAGCGAAGAATTGCCGCTAAAAAAACGGTGCACTATTTGCGTTTTCCGCTAAAAACTATCCTAATAATAACAATAATTTATTGCAAGAATATGGTACAAAAAGGTGGTACAATAGTATGTTCGCATATTCTGCCACAAACAATGGCGGGCAAAGTTGTCTTTAAAGGAGTTTTACATTTTACATAATTAGTCATATGAATTGAAATCTTATATAATTTGTATCGTACAGATCAAATGTTATTAAATTTATATCAACTACAGTGCCTCACTCAATATTTTTTTCCAAAAGCAATAAACCAAGTCGATTTTTAAAGACTCTAGTTGGAAGATCTTTTAATATAACCTGTGTCGCTACTCCACTTTTCGAAGACACTCTTCTTGAAGCCACAGCCAGCATTGGAACACTTGGCGTTGATATATATACAGTTTCGTAGTTACTGGGAAAGGCTAAATTAGCCTCTAAGAAGCTTTGTTTGTTTAGTAAGGCATGAAAGTCACACCGAGCCATCGCTTGCAACAGGAATACTGTTCTCACCTCTGAGCGGGAGTTCCCTATTGACCGTTCCTTCCACTTGATAGTATTCAACTATTCAATAGATTCGCTAATTATTTTTTTGTTGTGTTTGTTATTATGAGGAGAAAGTTCTTATGAGTTGCACGGAAAATTAGAAAATTTAAGAATACTTTTGTTACGATAGCAATTTTTTTTCAGTGCATTCAAACTTTTTTGATGTAACCTAATAAGGTTAAGGCGTTTGACATAACATTGACAGAATGCGTGCTGCAAATATCGTCAAAGAGGACGAAAGAAAAATTAGCCAGAGTTATAATATTGATACAATATATATAAAATAATTACAGGCGCTAATTGTTTGTGGCATTAATCTTGAAAATCCATGCTTTTCACATGGCCAGTTATATGTCGGAATAACAAACCTATCTATATACGCGCCAAAAAACAAAGAATTTTGTCATAAAGTATTTTTAGTTAATTAAACCAATTCGAAATCAATATTCATAGTTAAGACAGGACAACGTCTATCAGATTCGCTAGTTACATACATATAATAGGTAGATATAATTAAGTATTCAATAATTATATTTAGAACACTCAGGCCTATTAGCACACTCGCTGTGAACAGACAAGCCTTGTGAACAACTAGATATTTATTGAATCATTTATAATCCATACACATAATTAGTATCGGTGGATTTTAGCAGTTTTATTAATACTCAAAGGACTGGTCATCTTGTCAGCAGAGAATTGGAGACGAGTTAAAGAAAGTTAGAAAGCTGTGGAGGAAGACCTACGCGAGCTACAAGTGCCCGACTGGTAATGGCTCTATTTATGGAGAGACAAGCACACTGGTCGCTGCTCCAGCAGAGGACCAATTCGTATTCTTATTCAGGGTTCAGAGGAGTGTTATTGACGTTGGTATAGAGACTCAGACTCTCAAAGACTCAAGAGACTCTCAAAATCAACTAGAGGATAAATGGCAAGTTCGTGGTCTGAAGATTCGAAACAAAATATATCTATCTAGCGAATTTTGATGTCATAATTTAGGCGGGCCATAGATTCAGCGGTTTTGGGGCAAGAATAGGTGGCAATTGGATGTGGTAGTTTTAGTTCAAGTTTATTTTTGTTTATTAAAAAAACAGATTTCGGATTCGGATCAATTAAAGTACGAAATACCTTCCTAATTTTTTCTTTTAGACCTAGACCTGAGATGCCACTTTCCCAAAAAAGAGTTAGAATCTGCACCAGGGCATCTAGCCCCCAACCACTTACTGTAAAATCCAAATTTCTTCATAAGTTGCATTCCGGTCACACTATCCAACAGCCATGCAATATTGTCCGACTTGAACTTCATCTCTGGTCCATGGTTGACCACAAGCGATGCTACTCCGTTCTTCTCCTGAAAAAGCGTTTAAAATGTCGCCTGGAAACTTACTCTGATTTGTACAAGACGTAAATTAATTACCGTAAAACAACTATCATTGAGCGGGGCATACAGCAAAATACACACAGATAGCTTGACTTTAAAGACTAAATGGAAAGGAGCAAGGGGAAGAAGAGGGCAGAGGTGGAAGTATTTAGAAGCATTAGTAGAAAGCGAATGGAGAAAGAAGGCCATGGATAAAGATATTTATGAAAAGCTTGACATTAAAGATAAATATACAAAGGGAAAGAAGGCGAAGAGAAAGCCCTAGAAAAATTGTATAGATATAAAAGTGTTAGCCGGAAGCGAACTGATAAAGAAAGTGGATTGATATTTTTAACAAAAGCTGGACTTTAAAGACAACTGTATAAAGAGAAATAAGGAGAAGAGAATGCCCTAGAAAAGGTGGTTAGCAGAAAGCGAACGGAGATAGAAAGCCATGGATTGAAATATTTGGAAAAAGAAGAAACTTGAAGCTTTTACCCGTGAAGGAGTTCCGATCAATGGTACTGAAGGAAGCTAGGATGTTAGGATAACAAGATCAAATCTAAGGCTATACGTTATTAAAGATTGGAAATAAACTGGCTTTATTATTATTATTACCATGTAATTCATTGCTGGACATGAAGTGATTATTTGAATGTTATTTGTTACAGACAATTTTAGATGTAAGTCATCCGTATTGATTTTACGGAGTGCCTCTGCTGTATATATCTAAGCTGTATAATCCTGTTATATATTGAGAAGTCTGTATTAATGTGAGCGCGATTCTCATCCCTGAGGTCGTAGAACCCTGGCTGTGCACCAATCGACTTTATGCGCTGACATTCGCTCTAACGGTGATATAGAACATCGTGAGGAAACTGGGGACCCAAGTCGACATATGTCAGGCACAGCTGATCATCTACTTGTCTATTAGATTGACAAATCATGAAACAGAAATCTGAGTGTAAAAATGTTACCGTTTTTTTTTTAACTATTCAAATTAGTATTTTAAAGTATATATACCTTGACAACTGCTGTAGCATTTATAGTATCTTTGTCAAGACTGCCGAGGATCTGACCAGCTGGAGTACCACCCATCAAACCCAGTTTTGGAAGCAGATCAAAGTCGTGGAGCTGGAATAAGAAATGTATAATCAAAATAATATATTACGCAATATTAAAATTGTTATTGGTCAAAATTTATTCGTCCTAAACTAGTTCTAGCCAATTCCAAACCAATTCAACTAAAACTGCTTAAAGAAAAGAGCGTACTAAGTCTTAAAAGACCGGCGGCGCACTTGCGAGCCTCTTACCCGATGGCCCCGTATTAAATAAAAAAAATGTGTGCGTATACTACTGTACACAGGCAAGAAGTGAAACTTCTTTATGACCTTATTTTTCGAAAAATAATCTACTAAATATGCAACTTTACAGAAATTCGTTAAATAAAGTTAAATCAGATAAAGTTTAACAAAAGGCTTTTATTATCAAAGACATGAATACAAATAATGCAATTATTTTATTTTACCTTATTACTACTAAGATTATAACAGAAATTCATTAATTGCAATATAATTATTGTTATCATTGTTATCGTTATTATATATTTTGATTATGGCTTCGAACCTCTTGGCATCAACCGTGGTAGGGACAAGAAAATGTGACACGTAACGATATAATGTGACGGTAATTTTTTTTACAACGCCGATAAAAAAGTTTGATCAATCAAATGCTCTTAAAAATAAAATAATTGACAAACAAAACCCCAATGAACTTCCTTCATACCGAACAAACAGCATCATTCAAGATTCTTAACTACAGACTGCAGTGTCCAGCTTAAATTGGGAACCCGTTACAAAACAACTATTGTGAAGCACATACCCGTTCTCCCACAATCTGAAACTCCACATTCCTCTCTAGTCCACCATCTCCGTGTTTCGGAGACCCACGATACTTGACTTCAATGGTGCTGCTCTGGTCCGTGGAACAGCTGACGAATTTATCAGAGGACCTGTACGTGATGGTGACGAGACCTTCGTAGGCTGAAGGCGTTGTCGTGATGTCTTCGTCTGATGGGGCGTGGCTTACGTCATCTTCTTTGTAGCAGAGCTGATCAGAGACAGGTGAAGAACTTTGAGGGTCAGCGTTTTAAATCTCATTGGAACAAACATACCTCTGCGTTTGATTTTAGGTACTCTTATAGAAAAATACATAAGCATTATCTGGATAAGTTCTGAAATTTCGCGTGTATGTTCCAGTCAACACTTAATCCAAACATTTTGCATGATGCAGTAACTAAATCTAATATTGACATTTATAAATAGTATTCAATGAAGACTGAGGTAAATTTATTTACATTTAAATAATGATTTGGACAGAATTATCGCCACAATCCCACCTGATGTTAAGTGAGCGCCTGTCCAGAAGATGTCTGTTTAACCGTCGCTTGAATGAACCCATATTAAACTCTCTAGGGAAGATGAAAGAACAAGGAGTTCCACTCCCTTCCTGGATACTGTCGAAAATTCAGATTCCTAAAATTAGATTTGGTATTGATCCAGATATTGAACAGAGTATATACCTTCCAATGTGTCTTCTTAGGGTCTGCTATTTGTGGCTGCTTCACGTATAAGTTCCACTCAGCTGAGACATTCCTCCCTGTACTCTTTATCTTTGTATTAGAATCAATCTTTAAGAAGACGGTCTTTTCATCTAAGCTGTAATTTAAAAAAACATTTAGATATTATCAAAAGGTTCGTCGACGACCAGTCACCCTTCGAGTTGAACATAGAAACTGTTCCGAGGAGTTATTCGGACTAATACCTGCAGCTGAGTTTTATCATCACAAAATACCATCTATATCACCTGACGTCCATCGCTCCACAGCTGACCGTGTTTAATGCGGTTTTTCCGCGCACCACCACTATGTGGAACCAGCTGCCCACTGAAGTATTTCCGAACCAATTCGACTTAGGTTCCTTCAGGGAATGTACCGTTAAGTAATGTTAAGAGGCTGGCAGTGTACAGTGGTATTGTTTGCCTCCTGTCAGATAAAGTTATATACCTATAATAGCTAAGGACGACTCCAAAATTGGCTTCAACACTATCCACTCGTTCCAAAGAGATGTTGCCCAAACTAAACTTAAGTCGGATAACTTCATCTCCTCCTTGATCCTGTCTTGTTGGAGGTAGAATTAATCCACAACCTGGTAGGGGAGTCAGCTGGTGTAATGTGTCCACGAATGTTTTTTGGGTTTGGGGAGTACTGAAACAAATTTAAAAAATAAGCGCTCAATGAATGACTGATGAATGAGCTCGGCGTTTCTGGGGCTTTTGGGTTCAATTCTGGTGATGTATAAAGAAATTGTGTTTCGCAGACACGGCAACGCTCACAGTATTTATTGCAGAGGTGTTCTAATCCATTCGATATTTGAGGCTTCACCGTGAATTGTTCGATTTACACGAAAACTACTGTTCAAACGACTTTTACTCTGATACAACTTCACATCACACTTCACTTGACTCAATTTTGATAAAATTATGCATAAACTATAGTACTTTTCAAATTAAATAAGAAACTTATATCTAATATTTAAAGATATAATAAAAAATTAGTTAAATTATACAATTTCTTAACTTAAATATTAAAAATGTATTTCTACAAAAAATGTTTCGGTGGCCAATGTGATACAATTTTATCTTATGGGGCTCCTAAACGGGCCATGTTTTGCTGCAATTGATGGCTGCAACACAGTGGCCCGGCAATATTTTAATAATTTCCCGGCCATATAGCCAAACATGTTTTGTATAGCTACTTATGGCCTATATTGCCCCGATGAGTTGCCGGACGATCGCTAGGCTATCGAATTCAACTGCAATATTGCACAGCCAGTTCTATTGTTGTTTCAGTCACTCTCTTTGTGAAGTGTGCCTGTTGCTATATTCTGTGTTTTGCAACAGCTACATTTTGAGGTTAGGTTACTACTAAAATGACTACTATGGTCTAACGAGACAATTATTGATTTCATTAATGAAGTACATTTACACCTTGAGTTGTGGGATATATAAATAAAAAATGAGTATGGGAACAATGAGAGCTAAATTTATTGATTTGGCGCTTGATCTGCTGGCTGCCAGCAGCATATCGGCCGGCCAACAGTTAAGTAATGAAACGTCATCGAAGCAAGTTTGCCTAGCTGTTTTATCAAATGGCTGAACATATTTCAGGCCGCTAGTTAAACGGCTAAGCTGTTAATTGAACGGCTGATTAAGCTAGTTAGGGGCGACATATACTATACAGATTCTCCTGTCATTAGAGATAAATTTAAAAACAAGTTACACAGACAACTGGCTGGCAATAACCATGGGCTGTAACTAATAAATACTACTTCTACTCACTCGTAATTTATTATTTTCGACATCAAATACTTTTCTAAAACCTCTGCTGCTGAGGTCTGCTGCTCACAGTCGAAGAATATACCATTTTTATTCACCTGGAAACCAAAACCAGATGTTAGCTTAGGGCAGCGTGCGGCCAATGGACTTTCTATGTGCGCGTTCAACACTTGTTTGTATTCAGATAAATATCATGAGGAGGAGAACCCCACAAGGTTCACAGGAGGTGGATCATCTACTTGCCTATTAAAAATTATCACGAAACATACAGAAACCCAGAGCTTGGAGCTTCTGGATATTCTTCATGACTTTTCTTACACTCTTTACTGTGAAGAAAAATATAATCATACCCCTAAACGGGGTTCACCAACTTTGGATATAGGCTTCGAAGATACAGTGAAGGAGTCCCTGCCCAGTGCGGAGTCTGTCGTAATTTGTACCCTGGAGTGCATTGCGATTCCTGCTCGCTGTGCGAAGGGATTTAACCACGTAAACCTGTAAAAATGCTGCCATTACAGATACGATAATGCAGCTTTTTAACATTTACACACAAAGCAATACATACACATAAAACAACTCGACATTAAATCTTACAGTATAGGAATTGACCTGAAGCAAACATTTTGTTCACTCAAGCACAGGCAGGGAAGCTGATGAACTCACGCTATAGACCGCGTTGACGCTTGGCAAGTGACGTTAAATTTGATGGGAAGATGAGCCACCAGCGATTGTTGGACTCTGCCTGTGTGCTCGGATTGTACCAGGGGTGCATATGTGGACAGTGATGTAACTTTGGTACCTTGGAACCTGTAAACAAACAATGTTATAAATTTATAGTAGTCTGTGCTGTAGGGCCAACAGATCAAGTGGAAAGTGTAAATGGGTAGACTATACAGTCAGAAGAGATTCCAATCATATCGCCAAACAGACTCTTGATTCTCCCACCACAAACGTACACCGGGCGTGGCCGTTCTAAGCAAATCTTGCTTAGTTGCAGATGAGGCAAAGACGCAAGTGCAAATGGATAGGCCACTCGGAAGACACTTCAAGCATATCCCCAAGCGGGTCCTTGATTTAAACCCACCAGAAAGTGTGGCCGTTCTAAGCAAATCTGGCGTAGTTGCAGATGAGGCAAAGACGCAAGTGAAAATGGATAGGCCACTCGGAAGAGACTTCAAGCATATCCCCAAGCAGGCTCTTGATTGGAACCCACCAGAAAGTGTGGCCGTTCTAAGCAAATCTGGCGTAGTTGCAGATGAGGCAAAGACGCAAGTGCAAATGGATAGGCCACTCGGAAGAGACTTCAAGCATATCCCCAAGCAGGCTCTTGATTGGAACCCACCAGAAAGTGTGGCCGTTCTAAGCAAATCTCGCGTAGTTGCAGATGAGGCAAAGACGCAAGTGCAAATGGATAGGCCACTCGGAAGACACTTCAAGCATATCCCCAAGCAGGTGCTTGGTTAGAACCCGCCAGTAAGTGTGGCAAAAGCAAGTCTGGCGTCGATACAGATGAAGCAAAGAGAGCCAGACAGATTTGAAGCGAAGTGAAATAAACGGCTCACGATCGCGAGAGAGACTCATTGTGGGCGCCTTCCGTCCCATCTAAGTCAATAGACTCTGTCCAGCGTAGAAAATGTTTTTGTTCCACATAGATATAAGAAATGGGTTCCTTGAAAACCAGTGGCTCATAGCTGGTAGTTCACATGGACACACACTTTCGAATGCTCGCGAGTGCGTTGCCGGCCTTTTAAGAATTGGTATGCTCTTTTCTTGCAGGACCCTTAGTTGAATTGGTTCAGAAATACAGCGCATGGACAGTCTCAATGCCAGAGGGCTCGCGAGTGCGTTGCCGGCCTTTTATGAATTAGTACACTATTTTCTTGAAGGACCTTAAGTCGAATTGGTTCGGTAATACCTACCGCACTTGGACATCTTTATTGCCAGAGGGCTCGCGAGTGCGTTGCCGGCCTTTTCAGAATTTGTACGCTCTTTTTTTAAAAGACCTTAATTCGAATTGGTTCGGAAATATCCACCGCCTAAGGACATCTACAATGCCAGGGATCGGGAATGCGCTGCCGGCCTATTAAGAGTTGGTACGGTACTTTGTGAAATTGGTTCGGAAATGCTTTAGTGGTGGTTATTAAAAACTACGTGTCCCTTATTACAAGCGAATGATAAATCTATAAGGACATTCGACAGTGGGCTGGTAATTTTTTTGGATTAACAAACATTTTTATTTTTATTTTATACATCTTCTAATAGAAATAAATAAATAGTTAATTTACCGAATGTGCAAGTCGTTCTCCCAATCTAGATCCAATGTGGGATCAGCTGGTGCTGTTAGGTTACCTCTTACAGAAGTAAAACCCATGCTCAGGGACTGCAGGCGAATTGGAGTACCTAAAAAGGCAATATAAATTCTGTAAAAATTACCGTTCATAATCTAGCTTCGTTAAGCTAAGGATTGTCTCTTTCTGCCGTATAGAGTTTCCAATATGTTAAAGAGAGAGAGAGTTATAAATGTTTTGTGTACGCGACAATACACAATTGTAATTTATATTGTACGCTAATGTACACTGAAAGTGTTTTAGCCATCAAAACTACATTTTGTATAAACGGAGTGTTAGTTACAAACACTCGGCAGTAGATGGCGCTATTATCAAATTTAAAGTAAAGATAATTTAATAGATATCTGTCAATCTTGCTTCACTGTCTATAAATAAGATAATCCCATAAAGATTTAAAAGCTTTTGAACATTTACACATACACGTGCGTGTTATTTTTGTACTTCTGCCCCGACGTAACCAATGTTTTGTCAAACAAAACTAAATTTTGTATATGAAAAATTTCGGTTATCAACTCGAGGCGCTAGTAATAGATGGCGCTAATATCAAATTTAATCTAAAGATAACGAAATAGTTATATGTCAGCTTGTGGCAGTCTGCTTGTATGTATATAAATAGTAATAATAATATAATATCTGAATAAAATAAAAAAAGTTCTTGTAAAATTACAAACACGTAACTTATTATTCTAATGTTACAATAAGACTATTATATATGTGGATTTAAACAGATTTTTAAAATCTTTGCATATTTATAATAATTAGATAATATAATTACTTTTTATTCAATCATGTGTTGTTTTTGCCTAGACCCTTGTATTTAAACAGTTCATACTTTGTTCAAGTTACAATAGTTCCCCTACTTACCAATAGATGGCGCGATACGATATTGATAATTATTACACATGCGTACAAAATACTTTCATGCATGTATAAGTGTTGTTTAGAGTACTTTTATGTGTGTAATAGAGTCACTCAATTTAAAATTACAGATATTAGTTAAGTATTTTTATCAAATATATGCTCCACAGAGTACTGAACACAACAGTTGAGGAAACGAATATAAATAAAGATTATTAAAAAATCTGATCTGAAAGATATATGCGAATTAAAAAAATATTTGTGCGTGTACTAGTGTACACAAGTAAGAAGTGAAATTTCTTTAAGACCCTATTTTTCGAAAAATTTTCTACTATATGCAACTTTACAGAAATTGGTTAAATAAAGTTAAATAAGATAAAGTTTAACAAAAGGCTTTTATTATAATAGACATGGAGACAAATAATACAATTATTTCATTTTACCTTATTACTACTAAGATTATTACATAATTTCATTAATATCATTGTTATCGTATATATTTTTGTTATTAATGACTTCGAATCTCTTCGAATCAACCGTGGTAGGAACAAGAAAAAGATGGCGCTTAACGGAAAAATGTGACCGTAATTTTTTATCCATCGCCGATAAAGAAGTTTCACTTCAATAAAAATTGTGTAAATTTTTACTCCATCACTACAAACCTATTTAATTATTATTATTAATTCTTACTGGATATCCATAAACATAAACACAACACATAAACATGAAAAAGGACGCGTCTCGCGATTGAGAGTACTTTGTATTGTGGATTAAAATAGCTGCCGTAATCGCTGCTAAATAAGGTTGAAATTCATTTAGCGCTTGCAAGGGTTTCACTCACACATGCAAAAGGAACGCGTCTCGCGATTGAAAGCATTTCGTGTTGTGGATTGAAATAGCTGCCGTAAGCACTGCTATATAAGGTTGAAATTCATTTAGCGCTTGCAAGGATTTCACTCACACATGTAAAAAGAACGCGTCTCGCGATTGAAAGCATTTCGTGTTGTGGATTGAAATAGCTGCCGTAAATACTGCTAAATAAGGTTGAAATTCATTTAGCGCTTGCAAGGGTTTCACTCACACATGTAAAAGGAACGCGTCTCGCGATTGAAAGCATTTCGTGTTGTGGATTTAAATAGCTGCCGTAATCGCTGCTAAATAAGGTTGAAATTCATTTAGCGCTTGCAAGGGTTTCACTCACACATGCAAAAGGAACGCGTCTCGCGATTGAAAGCATTTCGTGTTGTGGATTGAAATAGCTGCCGTAAGCACTGCTAAATAAGGTTGAAATTCATTTAGCGCTTGCAAGGGTTTCACTCACACATGTAAAAAGAACGCGTTTCGCGATTGAGAGTACTATGTATTATGGACTGAAATAGCTGCCGTAATAGCTGCTAAATAAGGTTGAAATTCATTTAGCGCTTGCAAGGGTTTCACTCACACATGTAAAAGGAACGCGTCTCGCGATTGAAAGCATTTCGTGTTGTGGATTGAAATAGCTGCCGTAAGTACTGCTAAATAAGGTTGAAATTCATTTAGCGCTTGCAAGGATTTCACTCACACATGTAAAAAGAACGCGTCTCGCGATTGAAAGCATTTCGTGTTGTGGATTGAAATAGCTGCCGTAAATACTGCTAAATAAGGTTGAAATTCATTTAGCGCTTGCAAGGATTTCACTCACACATGTAAAAAGAACGCGTCTCGCGATTGAAAGCATTTCGTGTTGTGGATTGAAATAGCTGCCGTAAATACTGCTAAATAAGGTTGAAATTCATTTAGCGCTTGCAAGGATTTCACTCACACATGTAAAAGGAACGCGTCTCGCGATTGAAAGCATTTCGTGTTGTGGATTAAAATAGCTGCCGTAAGCACTGCTAAATAAGGTTGAAATTCATTTAGCGCTTGCAAGGATTTCACTCACACATGTAAAAGGAACGCGTCTCGCGATTGAAAGCATTTCGTGTTGTGGATTAAAATAGCTGCCGTAAGCACTGCTAAATAAGGTTGAAATTCATTTAGCGCTTGCAAGGATTTCACTCACACATGTAAAAAGAACGCGTCTCGCGATTGAAAGCATTTCGTGTTGTGGATTTAAATAGCTGCCGTAAATACTGCTAAATAAGGTTGAAATTCATTTAGCGCTTGCAAGGATTTCACTCACACATGTAAAAAGAACGCGTCTCGCGATTGAAAGCATTTCGTGTTGTGGATTGAAATAGCTGCCGTAAATACTGCTAAATAAGGTTGAAATTCATTTAGCGCTTGCAAGGATTTCACTCACACATGTAAAAAGAACGCGTCTCGCGATTGAAAGCATTTCGTGTTGTGGATTGAAATAGCTGCCGTAAATACTGCTAAATAAGGTTGAAATTCATTTAGCGCTTGCAAGGGTTTCACTCACACATGTAAAAAGAACGCGTCTCGCGATTGAGAGTACTTTGTATTGTGGATTGAAATAGCTGCCGTAAGTACTGCTAAATAAGGTTGAAATTCATTTAGCGCTTGCAAGGATTTCACTCACACATGTAAAAAGAACGCGTCTCGCGATTGAAAGCATTTCGTGTTGTGGATTTAAATAGCTGCCGTAAGTACTGCTAAATAAGGTTGAAATTCATTTAGCGCTTGCAAGGGTTTCACTCACACATGTAAAAAGAACGCGTCTCGCGATTGAGAGTACTTTGTATTGTGGATTGAAATAGCTGCCGTAAGTACTGCTAAATAAGGTTGAAATTCATTTAGCGCTTGCAAGGGTTTCACTCACACATGTAAAAAGAACGCGTCTCGCGATTGAGAGTACTTTGTATTGTGGATTGAAATAGCTGCCGTAAGTACTGCTAAATAAGGTTGAAATTCATTTAGCGCTTGCAAGGATTTCACTCACACATGTAAAAAGAACGCGTCTCGCGATTGAAAGCATTTCGTGTTGTGGATTGAAATAGCTGCCGTAAGTACTGCTAAATAAGGTTGAAATTCATTTAGCGCTTGCAAGGATTTCACTCACACATGTAAAAAGAACGCGTCTCGCGATTGAAAGCATTTCGTGTTGTGGATTTAAATAGCTGCCGTAAGTACTGCTAAATAAGGTTGAAATTCATTTAGCGCTTGCAAGGATTTCACTCACACATGTAAAAAGAACGCGTCTCGCGATTGAGAGTACTTTGTATTGTGGATTGAAATAGCTGCCGTAAGTACTGCTAAATAAGGTTGAAATTCATTTAGCGCTTGCAAGGGTTTCACTCACACATGTAAAAAGAACGCGTCTCGCGATTGAGAGTACTTTGTATTGTGGATTGAAATAGCTGCCGTAAGTACTGCTAAATAAGGTTGAAATTCATTTAGCGCTTGCAAGGATTTCACTCACACATGTAAAAAGAACGCGTCTCGCGATTGAAAGCATTTCGTGTTGTGGATTGAAATAGCTGCCGTAAGCACTGCCAAATAAGGTTGAAATTCATTTAGCGCTTGCAAGGATTTCACTCACACATGTAAAAGGAACGCGTCTCGCGATTGAAAGCATTTCGTGTTGTGGATTGAAATAGCTGCCGTAAGCACTGCCAAATAAGGTTGAAATTCATTTAGCGCTTGCAAGGATTTCACTCACACATGCAAAAGGAACGCGTCTCGCGATTGAAAGCATTTCGTGTTGTGGATTGAAATAGCTGCCGTAAGCACTGCCAAATAAGGTTGAAATTCATTTAGCGCTTGCAAGGGTTTCACTCACACATGCAAAAGGAACGCGTCTCGCGATTGAAAGCATTTCGTGTTGTGGATTGAAATAGCTGCCGTAAGCACTGCTAAATAAGGTTGAAATTCATTTAGCGCTTGCAAGGATTTCACTCACACATGCAAAAGGAACGCGTCTCGCGATTGAAAGCATTTCGTGTTGTGGATTGAAATAGCTGCCGTAAGCACTGCTAAATAAGGTTGAAATTCATTTAGCGCTTGCAAGGATTTCACTCACACATGTAAAAAGAACGCGTCTCGCGATTGAAAGCATTTCGTGTTGTGGATTGAAATAGCTGCCGTAAATACTGCTAAATAAGGTTGAAATTCATTTAGCGCTTGCAAGGATTTCACTCACACATGTAAAAAGAACGCGTCTCGCGATTGAAAGCATTTCGTGTTGTGGATTGAAATAGCTGCCGTAAATACTGCTAAATAAGGTTGAAATTCATTTAGCGCTTGCAAGGGTTTCACTCACACATGTAAAAAGAACGCGTCTCGCGATTGAGAGTACTTTGTATTGTGGATTGAAATAGCTGCCGTAAGTACTGCTAAATAAGGTTGAAATTCATTTAGCGCTTGCAAGGATTTCACTCACACATGTAAAAGGAACGCGTCTCGCGATTGAAAGCATTTCGTGTTGTGGATTGAAATAGCTGCCGTAAGCACTGCTAAATAAGGTTGAAATTCATTTAGCGCTTGCAAGGATTTCACTCACACATGTAAAAGGAACGCGTCTCGCGATTGAAAGCATTTCGTGTTGTGGATTGAAATAGCTGCCGTAAATACTACTGAATAAGGTTGAAATTCATTTAGCGCTTGCAAGGGTTTCACTCACACATGTAAAAGGAACGCGTCTCGCGATTGAAAGCATTTCGTGTTGTGGATTGAAATAGCTGCCGTAAGCACTGCTAAATAAGGTTGAAATTCATTTAGCGCTTGCAAGGGTTTCACTCACACATGCAAAAGGAACGCGTCTCGCGATTGAAAGCATTTCGTGTTGTGGATTGAAATAGCTGCCGTAAGCACTGCTAAATAAGGTTGAAATTCATTTAGCGCTTGCAAGGATTTCACTCACACATGTAAAAGGAACGCGTCTCGCGATTGAAAGCATTTCGTGTTGTGGATTGAAATAGCTGCCGTAAGCACTGCCAAATAAGGTTGAAATTCATTTAGCGCTTGCAAGGGTTTCACTCACACATGCAAAAGGAACGCGTCTCGCGATTGAAAGCATTTCGTGTTGTGGATTGAAATAGCTGCCGTAAATACTGCTAAATAAGGTTGAAATTCATTTAGCGCTTGCAAGGATTTCACTCACACATGTAAAAAGAACGCGTCTCGCGATTGAAAGCATTTCGTGTTGTGGATTGAAATAGCTGCCGTAAATACTGCTAAATAAGGTTGAAATTCATTTAGCGCTTGCAAGGGTTTCACTCACACATGTAAAAAGAACGCGTCTCGCGATTGAAAGCATTTCGTGTTGTGGATTGAAATAGCTGCCGTAAGTACTGCTAAATAAGGTTGAAATTCATTTAGCGCTTGCAAGGGTTTCACTCACACATGTAAAAAGAACGCGTCTCGCGATTGAAAGCATTTCGTGTTGTGGATTGAAATAGCTGCCGTAAGCACTGCCAAATAAGGTTAAAATTCATTTAGCGCTTGCAAGGATTTCACTCACACATGTAAAAGGAACGCGTCTCGCGATTGAAAGCATTTCGTGTTGTGGATTGAAATAGCTGCCGTAAGCACTGCTAAATAAGGTTGAAATTCATTTAGCGCTTGCAAGGGTTTCACTCACACATGCAAAAGGAACGCGTCTCGCGATTGAAAGCATTTCGTGTTGTGGATTGAAATAGCTGCCGTAAGCACTGCCAAATAAGGTTGAAATTCATTTAGCGCTTGCAAGGGTTTCACTCACACATGCAAAAGGAACGCGTCTCGCGATTGAAAGCATTTCGTGTTGTGGATTGAAATAGCTGCCGTAAGCACTGCTAAATAAGGTTGAAATTCATTTAGCGCTTGCAAGGATTTCACTCACACATGTAAAAGGAACGCGTCTCGCGATTGAAAGCATTTCGTGTTGTGGATTGAAATAGCTGCCGTAAGCACTGCCAAATAAGGTTGAAATTCATTTAGCGCTTGCAAGGATTTCACTCACACATGTAAAAGGAACGCGTCTCGCGATTGAAAGCATTTCGTGTTGTGGATTGAAATAGCTGCCGTAAGTACTGCTAAATAAGGTTGAAATTCATTTAGCGCTTGCAAGGGTTTCACTCACACATGTAAAAAGAACGCGTCTCGCGATTGAAAGCATTTCGTGTTGTGGATTGAAATAGCTGCCGTAAGTACTGCTAAATAAGGTTGAAATTCATTTAGCGCTTGCAAGGGTTTCACTCACACATGTAAAAAGAACGCGTCTCGCGATTGAAAGCATTTCGTGTTGTGGATTGAAATAGCTGCCGTAAGCACTGCTAAATAAGGTTGAAATTCATTTAGCGCTTGCAAGGGTTTCACTCACACATGTAAAAAGAACGCGTCTCGCGATTGAAAGCATTTCGTGTTGTGGATTGAAATAGCTGCCGTAAGTACTGCTAAATAAGGTTGAAATTCATTTAGCGCTTGCAAGGGTTTCACTCACACATGTAAAAAGAACGCGTCTCGCGATTGAAAGCATTTCGTGTTGTGGATTGAAATAGCTGCCGTAAGCACTGCCAAATAAGGTTAAAATTCATTTAGCGCTTGCAAGGGTTTCACTCACACATGTAAAAGGAACGCGTCTCGCGATTGAAAGCATTTCGTGTTGTGGATTGAAATAGCTGCCGTAAGCACTGCTAAATAAGGTTGAAATTCATTTAGCGCTTGCAAGGGTTTCACTCACACATGCAAAAGGAACGCGTCTCGCGATTGAAAGCATTTCGTGTTGTGGATTGAAATAGCTGCCGTAAGCACTGCTAAATAAGGTTGAAATTCATTTAGCGCTTGCAAGGATTTCACTCACACATGTAAAAGGAACGCGTCTCGCGATTGAAAGCATTTCGTGTTGTGGATTGAAATAGCTGCCGTAAATACTACTGAATAAGGTTGAAATTCATTTAGCGCTTGCAAGGGTTTCACTCACACATGCAAAAGGAACGCGTCTCGCGATTGAAAGCATTTCGTGTTGTGGATTGAAATAGCTGCCGTAAGCACTGCTAAATAAGGTTGAAATTCATTTAGCGCTTGCAAGGATTTCACTCACACATGTAAAAGGAACGCGTCTCGCGATTGAAAGCATTTCGTGTTGTGGATTGAAATAGCTGCCGTAAATACTACTGAATAAGGTTGAAATTCATTTAGCGCTTGCAAGGATTTCACTCACACATGTAAAAGGAACGCGTCTCGCGATTGAAAGCATTTCGTGTTGTGGATTGAAATAGCTGCCGTAAGCACTGCCAAATAAGGTTGAAATTCATTTAGCGCTTGCAAGGGTTTCACTCACACATGCAAAAGGAACGCGTCTCGCGATTGAAAGCATTTCGTGTTGTGGATTGAAATAGCTGCCGTAAGCACTGCTAAATAAGGTTGAAATTCATTTAGCGCTTGCAAGGATTTCACTCACACATGTAAAAGGAACGCGTCTCGCGATTGAAAGCATTTCGTGTTGTGGATTGAAATAGCTGCCGTAAGCACTGCCAAATAAGGTTGAAATTCATTTAGCGCTTGCAAGGATTTCACTCACACATGTAAAAGGAACGCGTCTCGCGATTGAAAGCATTTCGTGTTGTGGATTGAAATAGCTGCCGTAAGCACTGCCAAATAAGGTTGAAATTCATTTAGCGCTTGCAAGGATTTCACTCACACATGCAAAAGGAACGCGTCTCGCGATTGAAAGCATTTCGTGTTGTGGATTGAAATAGCTGCCGTAAGCACTGCTAAATAAGGTTGAAATTCATTTAGCGCTTGCAAGGATTTCACTCACACATGTAAAAGGAACGCGTCTCGCGATTGAAAGCATTTCGTGTTGTGGATTGAAATAGCTGCCGTAAGCACTGCCAAATAAGGTTGAAATTCATTTAGCGCTTGCAAGGATTTCACTCACACATGTAAAAGGAACGCGTCTCGCGATTGAAAGCATTTCGTGTTGTGGATTGAAATAGCTGCCGTAAGCACTGCTAAATAAGGTTGAAATTCATTTAGCGCTTGCAAGGATTTCACTCACACATGTAAAAGGAACGCGTCTCGCGATTGAAAGCATTTCGTGTTGTGGATTGAAATAGCTGCCGTAAGCACTGCTAAATAAGGTTGAAATTCATTTAGCGCTTGCAAGGATTTCACTCACACATGTAAAAGGAACGCGTCTCGCGATTGAAAGCATTTCGTGTTGTGGATTGAAATAGCTGCCGTAAGCACTGCCAAATAAGGTTGAAATTCATTTAGCGCTTGCAAGGGTTTCACTCACACATGTAAAAGGAACGCGTCTCGCGATTGAAAGCATTTCGTGTTGTGGATTGAAATAGCTGCCGTAAGCACTGCCAAATAAGGTTGAAATTCATTTAGCGCTTGCAAGGATTTCACTCACACATGTAAAAGGAACGCGTCTCGCGATTGAAAGCATTTCGTGTTGTGGATTGAAATAGCTGCCGTAAGCACTGCCAAATAAGGTTGAAATTCATTTAGCGCTTGCAAGGATTTCACTCACACATGTAAAAGGAACGCGTCTCGCGATTGAAAGCATTTCGTGTTGTGGATTGAAATAGCTGCCGTAAGCACTGCCAAATAAGGTTGAAATTCATTTAGCGCTTGCAAGGATTTCACTCACACATGTAAAAGGAACGCGTCTCGCGATTGAAAGCATTTCGTGTTGTGGATTGAAATAGCTGCCGTAAGCACTGCCAAATAAGGTTGAAATTCATTTAGCGCTTGCAAGGATTTCACTCACACATGCAAAAGGAACGCGTCTCGCGATTGAAAGCATTTCGTGTTGTGGATTGAAATAGCTGCCGTAAATACTACTGAATAAGGTTGAAATTCATTTAGCGCTTGCAAGGATTTCACTCACACATGTAAAAGGAACGCGTCTCGCGATTGAAAGCATTTCGTGTTGTGGATTGAAATAGCTGCCGTAATCGCTGCTAAATAAGGTTGAAATTCATTTAGCGCTTGCAAGGATTTCACTCACACATGTAAAAGGAACGCGTCTCGCGATTGAAAGCATTTCGTGTTGTGGATTGAAATAGCTGCCGTAATCGCTGCTAAATAAGGTTAAAATTCATTTAGCGCTTGCAAGGATTTCACTCACACATGTAAAAAGAACGCGTCTCGCGATTGAAAGCATTTCGTGTTGTGGATTGAAATAGCTGCCGTAAATACTGCTAAATAAGGTTGAAATTCATTTAGCGCTTGCTAGGAATTCACTCACACATGTAAAAAGAACGCGTCTCGCGATTGAAAGCATTTCGTGTTGTGGATTGAAATAGCTGCCGTAAATACTGCTAAATAAGGTTGAAATTCATTTAGCGCTTGCTAGGAATTCACTCACACATGTAAAAAGAACGCGTCTCGCGATTGAAAGCATTTCGTGTTGTGGATTGAAATAGCTGCCGTAAATACTGCTAAATAAGGTTGAAATTCATTTAGCGCTTGCTAGGAATTCACTCACACATGTAAAAAGAACGCGTCTCGCGATTGAAAGCATTTCGTGTTGTGGATTGAAATAGCTGCCGTAAATACTGCTAAATAAGGTTGAAATTCATTTAGCGCTTGCTAGGAATTCACTCACACATGTAAAAAGAACGCGTCTCGCGATTGAAAGCATTTCGTGTTGTGGATTGAAATAGCTGCCGTAAATACTGCTAAATAAGGTTGAAATTCATTTAGCGCTTGCTAGGAATTCACTCACACATGTAAAAAGAACGCGTCTCGCGATTGAAAGCATTTCGTGTTGTGGATTGAAATAGCTGCCGTAAATACTGCTAAATAAGGTTGAAATTCATTTAGCGCTTGCTAGGAATTCACTCACACATGTAAAAAGAACGCGTCTCGCGATTGAAAGCATTTCGTGTTGTGGATTGAAATAGCTGCCGTAAATACTGCTAAATAAGGTTGAAATTCATTTAGCGCTTGCTAGGAATTCACTCACACATGTAAAAAGAACGCGTCTCGCGATTGAAAGCATTTCGTGTTGTGGATTGAAATAGCTGCCGTAAATACTGCTAAATAAGGTTGAAATTCATTTAGCGCTTGCTAGGAATTCACTCACACATGTAAAAAGAACGCGTCTCGCGATTGAAAGCATTTCGTGTTGTGGATTGAAATAGCTGCCGTAAATACTGCTAAATAAGGTTGAAATTCATTTAGCGCTTGCTAGGAATTCACTCACACATGTAAAAAGAACGCGTCTCGCGATTGAAAGCATTTCGTGTTGTGGATTGAAATAGCTGCCGTAAATACTGCTAAATAAGGTTGAAATTCATTTAGCGCTTGCTAGGAATTCGTGAAACGCCTTCGTCCTCAAATGACGGAATTATTATAATAGTATATACACGTCTCAAGCGAAACATTAACAATACAATTAAAAAACAATAGTAAAACCTTTTAATTTGTATACAACGATGTCATTATTTGTATACGCGATTGGCGGTTGAATTGACAGCAAAAATATATCCAAAATCCTTACCCAACTCACTCGGTACATTCATCTCCATTTGTGATGGATAGTAGACCATCTGTTGATTGATATGACTTCCAAATCTTAGGAACTCCATAATTGATTTTGCCACTGAAATTATATTCAACATTAATTATAAAATAAATAAGTTAAATAATTTGACAGTTTTAAAAACAAAGTGTATCTGTTAAAAACATGGCTTGCAAAAGCGTTATGGAGTAACATAAATTATAAATAATCATAGACAAAAATATATTTATTAATCGTGACAAAACCGTCATAGTTTGTCGAAATTTATGTCTAATAATAATAGTATCACTTCCACACAATTTTCACTTCCATGGGTGATGTACTACGGATAACTGTCGTGCATTTAGGCATAGACATAACATTTATTACTAACAACACACACAGTAACAATTTTTTTAAAGAAAGTTTAATTGTGTAATGTGTGTGTGCTGTGGTTGTAATTGGCCCTGGCTGAGCATTATGCTGAGGAGCAGAGTTGTTCCACAGCGCTGGTCATTCTGCCAGAGAGCAGCTAGTTTGCGCCACAGTCGCAAAAATACAAATAAGAATCTAATACTTAGTAGGAACAAATAATAATAATAATAGTAAAAGTTAGCAGTGTAAGCAATAATGAAAAAAATAATGTAAATAAAATAAAATTAAAAAGAAAGATTAAAAACTATATTACGCTAGATTTTTGTTGAGTATGTAGATGTTTTTACAATTGCGGCGAAAATTTAATTTTTTTTTCATTTTATGATAAAAATAACACAAAAATGTACTACGGAAATTATTTTGAGTACAATGTTAGTAATACTGGTTTACCACTTTCCTGAAATAGATAGCAGCAATCAGTAATTCTACCAAACAATCATAAAAGTTAATGCCAGAGCTTAAAAACAAGTAAACAGTGTTAATACCTATATCTCTGTTTCACCAAGTTCATTTACGCAGCGAGTAGTAATAGATTATTACGTTCTAGACATTCGTCAAAATTACCGCTGTAATATACAGTTATTTTTAACTAATTACACTAGGTAAATACCCAAACAATGTATTTTATCTTGCTTTTGAAGTAAAACTTCTTTATCGGCGTTGGAAAAAAAATACCGTCACATTTTATGATTACGTGCCATCTTTTTGTTGTGCCTACCACGGTTGATTCGAAGTCAATATGTGTATGAGGGATGTCAATTAATTTTCGAGACCAGGCCATTACCACCGTTTCATCCACTTTCATGACGTTCACCATGCATGCTCATTATACTCTTAACCTATCAATTATCTAGTACTCCCTGTATTTGATCGAACAAGGCCTATCCACCTGACTTCACCATCCACGGTAGACCTACCATACCTATTTCTGACGATTAAACTTTTTTTAAGTATCTTCACAAGCAGTGCCGGCCTAGTGGCTTCAGCGTGCGCCTCTCATCCCTGAGGTCGTAGGTTCGATCACCGGCTGTGCACCAATGGATTTTCTTTCTATGTGCGCATTTAACACTAGCTCGAACGGTGATGGAAAATATCGTGAGGAAACCGGCCTGCCTTAGACCCAAAAAGTTGACGGCGTGCGTCAGGCACAGGAGGCTGATCACCTACTTGCCTATTCGATTAACAAATAATCATGAAACAGATATAGAAATCTGAGGCCCAGACCTAAAAGGGTTGTAGCGCCATTGATTGTATTTTTTTATATCTGCACGTCTTCTTCGTGGCAGAGACCACGAATCTCCACTAACTCATTCTACCTCCCTTGCTTCATCCACGTTCATTACATTCACCAATCATGCTACTTTTTACTAGTCTCTTCTCCAGTACGTCCCTTGGTCCAGGTACGACAAGGCCACCCAACACGACTTCACCATCCACGGTTACCTTGTCTACTTGAGAACCGTTCTCATTCATCCATTCTACCACCATTACATTTCGTATCACTACCTCTTTATAATTATTTGTTCATACTTTCCATTCCATTCCAAGTCTCAAATCTTGATTGGTTGATGTGCGTTGCATATACTGTTTTGTCTTCCACCTTTATCACTATATCTATATGCACCTGTAATAAACATACAATTATTTAATTGTACTTAGCTTAAAGCTTACATCACAGAGCAGTATTTCCCAAGCTTTTCTCTGCCATGCCCATGCCTTCCTAAAATTCGTCTTAACATATATAGTTTATAATATTAATGATTGAATTGTCCACTTAAGGAACTGAAATCGGTAGGACGAAATCGTTAGAAATTTTTTAACGAAACACAGCAAATTTTCAAAACATAATGAGAAACGTCTGGTCCATTTTAGAAGTTAAGTCCAATTAAGGGGGGTAATTGTAAGAGGCGTGGGCTCCACAATGGGAAACACTGATACAGAGTAACGTTGGAAACTCTCTTAGAGAGATAGATGCCCTCAGCTATTGTTCTATCATCGCCACATCGTTTATGATCTCCTCCTCTCCAAGTTAGAGAATCAGTATTATAAACATGAGTGGTATGAATCTTCTACCGCATTTACCACAGAGTTGTTCGGGCTTGCAGCTAAGTTTCATCGGACATCGAGGAAAACGAAATTCCATAATAAAGGTTTTTTTTATTTGTTGCCTCGCACCACCACAATGTGGAACCAACTGCCCACTGAAGTATTTCCTAATCAATTCGAATAAGGGTCCTTCAAGCTAAAAGCGTAACAATTCTTAAAAGGATGGAGCGAGCCTTCTGGCATTGAGGGTGTCCATGGGCGGTATTACTCAACATCAGACATCAGGTGAGCCTCCAGCCCGTTAGCCCCCCCTTTTTTTTATAAAATAGGCGGCAAACGGGCAGGAGCCTCACCTGATGTTAAGTGATACCGCCGCCCATGGACACTCTCAATGCCAGAGGGCTCGCGAGTGCGTTGTCGGCCCCTCCGGGTTAAGGGTCCAAAGAGGTGGTGCGCGGCAGAAAGTACCTTAAAAGCACTGTTTAAGTGGCGTAATAAATATGTCTGGTGATTTTGAACACGCGGTTCCCTGGTGATGATTCTCCTTGCGCTCAATCCAACGCGTTATAGAATTTATTTAGAAATTAAATAATTGTCTAAGGGTAACGTTAAAACCCAAGTTCAGAAGAAGAGAATCAGTTCCTCAATAAGAGCTTTCCGTTAATATGACTTACTTCTTGTGGAGTCTTCAATGTCCAAATTTTCATCTTCTCCAAAACTTTTACCAGAGTCTCCACATTCAGATCCGCTGAGACACTGCGCATCTTTTTGAATATATGAGATGATACACCTTCGGCTATCAAATAAATCTGTAAAATAAAGTAATTGAAATATGTATTATGGTGTACTTTTCTTCTTTGGCAACTGGACATTTTATAATATTTTGGAAACTAAAACTTCGTTCTTACGATGGGCGTATCGCCCTTCGCGAACCAGATAACTTGGACAAGCTAGTTGTTGGCAAGGTCGCGGGACAGTTCGCTAACCACCAGTGGTGTGTGACCAAATCACAATTCTCACTGGCGGGGAGCCAGTGAGAATCGTGATTTGGTTGGTGAAAACGCTAAGGGTTCTTCAAGAAGAACTTCTTCAATTCTTTAAAGACCGGAATCGGAATCGCGAGCCCTCTGGCATTAAGAGTGTCCATAGGCGGTGGTATCACAAAGAAATAGACATACACACATCACGTATAATCGGAGTCGCTACAACTCTCTACTCTTTAAGTCTTGGCCTCAGATTTCTGTATCTGTTCTATGATTTGTCAATCTAATTGACAAATTCCTATTTGAACGTGCGACTGGAACTCTGAGTTCCTGTCGCACGTCGACTTTTGGGTCTAAGGCAAGCTTCCTTACTAGGTTTTCCTTCGAGTAAATGTTAAATGCGCACAGAAAGTCCATTGGTGCACAGCCGGGCATTGAATCTACGACCTCATGTCACTGTCAACACTGCCCAATGTATAGTGACAGATAATAATATATAATACGTTACAAAACCAAATCCCCAATTATCCTTACCGAAGTGTCATAAGGGCGACGGCCTCCCGAACTTAAGGTGATCCCAGCCATCGCAGGCATTGCACTGAACTCTTCACCAATGCTGAACACCTGCAGTGACGGCCCAAACTCATCACCATGGGTGATTATGTAGTTATTTGTCGCCCAATATGTTGTGTCTGGATTAGTCACTTGATTCGCTACGAATGGTATGTAGTATGATCTAAAACATTATTAATAATAACATATATATGTGATGAATTCATTTTGTATAAAAAATACAATCCTGTCCTGTTGAGAAAAAAAATTAACTAACAGATTATTCAAATACATGAAAGTATATGTTGAAGTGAAACTTGTAAAAAAAATTTACCGTCACATTTTTCGGTTACGCGTCAGATTTTTCCGTTACGCGCCATCTTTTTCTTGTCCCAACCACGGTTGATTCGAAGCCATTAAGAACAAAAATATATATGACGATAACAATGATAGTAATAATTCTGTTACAATTCATGAAATTCTTTAATAATCTTAGTAGTAATTAGGTAAAATGAAATAATTGTATTATTTGTATTCATGTCTATGATAATAAAAGTATTTTGTTAAACTTTATCTAATTTGACCAATTTCTGTAAAGTTCCATATATCGATCATTTTTTGAAAAATAAGGTCATTAAGAAGTTTCGCTTCATACGTGTGTACACTACACGCATACATTTTTTTTGAAGCTAAGAGTCAACTGTCTTTTATCGTTTAAAACCCGATCTTATAACTAAGATAAAATTAGAGGTAGTGAAGTTGCGACGCTAACAAAAAAGTAACTTGACGTATTGAAGGGTTCTTAAGTCAAATGACACTTATATTACCTATTAAGGCATAAGTGTAGTCGACATTTGGACATTATCGGATACGAGATTGTTATATTAAAATTTTTGAGTGTGGCAAAAACTAACTGGCACACTTATTTCGAAATGTATTACAATTTATTAGCTACAAGTGTAAGATTTCTAACATTTGGCTTCCGCTTATAACTAATATGTGTACTTTAACTAATGTTAACATAACTCACGAAACAAAAAGCAACTTTACATAACCATTAAGGTGATCTACGATATGGGAACTGAATCTAAATATAGAAGTTTTTATAGCCTATATTTAGATCTATAAACTGACTATTATAGTCTATATATAATAAATACTTACGCAAAACGATATGCCTCAAAGAAACGATTGGCTTCGAGGCTCTTCACCGTCGAGTACCAGAACCTCTTGAGCTGATCATCATCGGAGCTGGTTATGAAATTGTGGATA
Organism: Pieris brassicae; assembly: GCF_905147105.1. NCBI lineage: Eukaryota > Metazoa > Arthropoda > Insecta > Lepidoptera > Pieridae > Pieris > Pieris brassicae. The sequence continues at coordinate 4,964,656 of NC_059678.1, read as the reverse complement.
AAGAGGAAATCTGTAGCTTGTATTTCAGAACGTAGAATCGCGTGCAACGCCGCTATACGAAGTTGGATGTGCTCGGTTTCATTTGTTAGGATTGGAAGGCTCACTTCCAAGGCCTGTAGAGCCTGCAAATAGAAATATTTCATAAACAGTCCATTCCAAGGTGCCAATTGATAGGTCTATAAAACGCCGAAAGTGGCAGTTGGCCGGTCATACGATCTAAGTCACATTGCCAAGCCCTCTATCCTCTTAAACAGACCTGTAAACAAAGCAATGCAGAAAGAAGCTGGGATGACGTGGAGCGAAATTGAGAGAACTGCCCAGAACCGATCAGTCTGGTTTTCAACGCTGGATGCCCTCATCCATTTGAAATAGGACCCCAGCCCAGTAAGTCATTTATAAAAAGTACAAGAATTTGTATAGAATTGTCAGAAATTGTCTGGACGATTTCCATTTCCGGGATAAACAAAACATTTATTGTTATACATATGTTGTCTCTTGTCCATTTTAAGGTAATAAAACTTATTTTAAAGTTAAAGGCTAAAGATTTGAAATATACTATGTCTCTATGACTACGTATTAACTGTATCACGATCTTCAAGGATTTTTATAGAAGTTGCAGGCAGAGACCGTGGATCCCTTGCTACGGACCTCTACATCTCTCTTCATCCACTCATATGACATACACCATGCATGGTTAGTGGTACTTTTGACCTGTTCCTTCTTCAGCACGTCTTCAATCCAGGGCCTACCCAACCTGACTTCACCATCCACGATCGCGTTCAACAAGTTAGATATACAACTTGTTGAACCACTTTTCAGTCGGTATACACCAAACAACGAACCTTTCACATCGCTACATCCTCTTTTAAACACTTACATATAATGAAAGATATAATCTACTAAATCTATCAGAACTGCTAATATTTCCGACATCGAAAACCATATAAAATAACTCTATTGCAATTATTAACATAAAAATTAGCACAACTAAATTGTATCGAAATTAGATTTTAGAGGAATTGAAAACAGATGGCGCTGATATGTTTCAAGTTAGCTAATGCTGAACTTAGATGGCGCGCATTCCGTGGGGAACAAAATCGTAAAAGTTAAATCTAGAAATAATAAAAGAAGGTAATATGTTCAATAAATATAAACGATTTTAATACAACTGGTAACTTTCACCAGTATAATACTCGAAACAGAACTAATCTAAGCGTACGACCAACCAGGCTCCAGAAGATAAACCACTCCTTATATAGAAACAAACCCCCAAGCGAAGTTATTATATAAATATATAAAGTTAAGCGAAAAAATTCAAAACTCTTGTTTAAAGTACATTTAGCTTTTTATAACTTTAACGTTTATTTAAATGATCCTAATTCTAGGGATTAATTTGCTCCAGTTGAAACAATTTGTATGACTCAAAACTTGGCGATTAAAAAGAGTGGCAGAGTTTCTTGCCAGTTCTTGCCCGCTCTACGCCCTCATAAGTGTGCTTGGTTATCTTTATGAATAAATATTATTTTGAGTTTGATTTTATTACAGGATACTAAATACAATACATATACAAATACAAAAGCAATTTTTTTCGAAAATTTTAACATTATTGTTATAATATTTAGTGTAATTAGTTAGAAAATAACTAAATGTACATTACAGTAATTTATGAGACTGAAGAGCAAAAGCGTTTTACGATTGTTTCAATGTTTAAACAAAATTACGGATGACACAGTAACCGTATATTACGACGGTAATTTCGACGAATGTCTAGAACGTAATAATGCATTACCACTCTATTAGAGGAAATATTATGACCTTGGTGAAACAGTTATATTATTACCATTGTTTATTTTTAAACTGTCACATTTTTATGTTTTTTTTTTGGTAAAATTACAATCTAAACCTTAACTAGTATTACTAACATTGAACACGAAATAATTTCCGTGGAATAAAGACATTTTCGTGCTTTACGAATTTGTTCCCCGAGGCAAGCGATATATAAAATTGTGAATATCTTATTTTAAAAAGACATATATTCATACCATATACCCTCTAGCTTCCTGTCCACAAGCCATGGAAGACCATAGACGCTCGTGTCTATTCCTGGACGCGTCACTGTATATCGTCCGAACATATGCCTCTGCCCCGAAACCCAAACTACACAGACCTTGAAGCCAGATCATTCTATCCAGATATTGTGGGCAATCTGAAATATATATTGGTATTAGTTATGCACTCCTCTCATAACTCCAGCGCCAGGTCTGTTTTGTCTGCTCTCGCAGCGTAATAGTTGTCCACTTATCGCTTCGTGGAGCGTATGAACTCCAGGGGATAAAAATCAAGAACCTGATGTAAAGTCATACCGCCCTTGGAAACTCCCACTTCCACAAGGATCGCAAGTGGGTTGCCGGCCTTTTAGGAATTGCTATTATATTTATATATATAACAGAGGGCAACGGGTAGGAGACACCTGATGTTAAGTGATACCACCCATGGAAACTCACACTTCCACAAGGATCGCAAGTGGGTTGCCGGCCTTTTAGGAATTGCTATTATATTTATATATATAACAGAGGGCAACGGGTAGGAGACACCTGATGTTAAGTGATACCACCCATGGAAACTCACACTTCCACAAGGATCGCGAGTGGGTTGCCGGCCAATTAGGTTTTTTTTATATTTATATATATAACAAGCGGTAAACAGGCAGTAGTCACCTGATGTTAAGTGATACCACCTATGGAAACTCACACTTCTAGAAGGATCGCAAGTGGGTTGAGCGGTAAACAGGCAGGAGAAACTCGGTGTTAAGTGATACCGCACATGGAAACTCACACTTCTAGAAGGATCGCAAGTGGGTTGAGCGGTAAACAGGCAGGAGAAACTCGGTGTTAAGTGATACCACCCATGGAAACTCACACTTCCACAAGGATCGCGAGTGGGTTGAGCGGTAAACAGGCAGGAGAAACTCGGTGTTAAGTGATACCGCACATGGAAACTCACACTTCCACCAGGATCGCGAGTGGGTTGAGCGGTAAACAGGCAGGAGAAACTCGGTGTTAAGTGATACCACCCATGGAAACTCACACTTCCACAAGGATCGCGAGTGGGTTGAGCGGTAAACAGGCAGGAGAAACTCGGTGTTAAGTGATACCACCCATGGAAACTCACACTTCCACAAGGATCGCGAGTGGGTTGAGCGGTAAACAGGCAGGAGAAACTCGGTGTTAAGTGATACCACCCATGGAAACTCACACTTCCACAAGGATCGCGAGTGGGTTGAGCGGTAAACAGGCAGGAGAAACTCGGTGTTAAGTGATACCGCACATGGAAACTCACACTTCCACAAGGATCGCGAGTGGGTTGAGCGGTAAACAGGCAGGAGAAACTCGGTGTTAAGTGATACCACCCATGGAAACTCACACTTCCACAAGGATCGCGAGTGGGTTGAGCGGTAAACAGGCAGGAGAAACTCGGTGTTAAGTGATACCACCCATGGAAACTCACACTTCCACAAGGATCGCAAGTGGGTTGAGCGGTAAACAGGTAGGAGAAACTCGGTGTTAAGTGATACCACCCATGGAAACTCACAGTTCCACAAGGAAGCGCAAGTGGGTTGCCGGCCCATTAGGAATTGTTTTTTTATTTATATATATAACAGGCGGGAAACAGGCAGGAGCAACCCGGTGTTAAGGTGGAATTTTGTAATCATCAAGACAGCCAGAAATATCCTTCAGTAAGTCCTGCCAGAAATTTTTGTACGTGCGTGTATGTGAGTACTATTTTTACGACAGCTTTACGCATTGATGCGATATTTAATAAAAAAAAATATATTTTAATAAGTTTCCATCTTGCGTTGCCTTCCTAATAATATTATTGTAATTTAAAAAAAAACACACGCGCAATCACTTCAAAACCTATACTCGTGTCACAAAAAAACTCACCACTGTACATCCGAAAATACTTGACAATGACATTGTCGAAGTAATCCTGCTTCACTTGTCCGGCTTCAGCTGTCTTGTACACCAAAATGGCGAAGGACAAGATCCCGGCATGGCGTATATCAAGAGGAAAGTCCAGGCCAAGTTTGGTGAACGTCTCCAATTCTTCGAGAAGACCCTGGCTGTGATTCGCTACGTTGAATGGTAGCTTTCGGATTAGGGATAGGAGGATTGCGTCTTCGATTTTCGTCTGAAACAAATGAGATCTCATATTTACTTTTAATATATATATCGGCGCAAATCAAAATGCAACAGTAGCAAAATAAGTATGAATCATTGTGCACGTGTTCCCAACAATGTAATTAAGTGAGGCACGGCGCCAGCCCCACCACATCGCCTATAAAACGGGTGCGCATCGAAGTGACAAACCACCTGAAGGGGGCATACGCCCCGAACAGGGAAAAACACCCCCCTCGCGAGGGAGGGTGTAGCATTAACTACAAGAATGAAAAGAGGATTTGTTTGCCAGTTGTCAGACACAGATCTCTGTAAATTACTTGTGTTAGCTTCTAATATTTATTTAATTAAATTCTAAACATTTTTATGAAACATATTCTTAAGAACCTTGCTACAAGTGCGCATGTGCAATAGTTATTCATTTGACTCGTTCGATTGTTTACGAGTTGTTACGAATTGACTCGACCATCTCCTCAAAGTCGGAGGAGGGAGTTGTGATTATAAAAGAGGTTGTGACACATGCGGACGGGCTTTTTCTTACAAGTTTGAAGTTATACAGTTCACGTAAAATCAGTGAAGTAAATTATAGTGAATTAAGTCATCATTGAAGTGTTTAATTTCGTACCATAAGAACTAGATCAACTACCGCTACTAAAACAGAATTGGGATTCGAAACCACGCCCACAAAGTGGACTGCAGACTTCATCATGTAAAATTGATATTCTAGTCTGTGTTAAAAACACAAATTAAAAAAAAAAAATTAAAAAAAAAGTTATCGTAAGCACAACAATTACTTGAAGCACTTTCATTTCTCACAAAATACATAATTATATTAGTAACACCAACTACTACTACTACTACTACAACCCTACTTGTTCTTAGAATTATGTTTCATCAACATATTTTAATTCACTCAAAACTTACTTATTATATTCAGCCATCGCTTTTATTAGGATACAATTACTTCTGGAGATGACGTAATTTTCACCTTACTTTATCAATTTGTCAAATACAAACTCATAACCGATCAAATTGATACAATAATTACCTTAAATTCAATTTCATTGCAATATCTATCAATTCTGTTGAACGATATTTTTTATCATCAGACATAAATAAAAGTATTTCATATCCACTATTAACACCAATAATAAAAAGAAAACTATTGTTAGTGTAAGTCAAGTATAGATTATTAACAGGATATATATATATATATATATATGTTAAAAATGCATATGTAATTTTACTATAAACATATACTTTTAATATAAAAATTATAACAGTCTTAACAAGCAAGCTTTCAGATTTGTTACTGAAATTGAGACTCTGTTCTGTTTTATGCTGTGCCAAAACGCAATCCTTTGTAATATAATAAACCCAAAGTGAATTACAGTCAAATACGACCTCAAAAAAGATAAAGCCATGAACGACTAGGCTCTGCTGAATGTCAATATACTGCAGAGTCCAATTCATCTGAAGTAAAAGTTTCTTTATCAACAGTGCCAACTTTAAGTGCTGGGAGCAACATGTATGTAAAATTAGACTTCGGGAGGTTTACTAATTTCCCCTTAAAACCTAAACTTGCGAATGCTTGCTTCATTTTTATTTTAAATCTCTAAGTAACACAAACAAAATAATAATAATAATAGTAATACTTCTTTTTGCTGTTGTCCTATAGGTTCATTTTTACAGGTCATTTTAATCACCTTTGCAACCCTTGCTGCCCACAAATACCATCAGTTTTCTAATAGTACCCTGTTGCAAGGCCCAGTGTAATGCAACACCCTTGACTGAAGTAATGTCCAATTGATTATCAATTCGCGGTAGGGGGCAAAGTGCACAGCCTAGGACAGTGCACAAATTACCAGGCCTTCAGTTCTAGATATTTTTTTTTTTGTTTTACCGTTCCCAGTTTGATCTTCTTTCAGGCCGTATTACGGGTAAAAACCTGTCGCTTAGCTCTATCTTAATTTCTGTACATGTTTTAAAACCAATCGCTAAACTTATTTGAAGAATCCAGCTACAAATAAGTATCTATATTTTCATTCCATTTCCTTATTAATGTTAATCATTAATTGGATTTACAAATGAACGACTTACCAACGTTCAATAGTAATAGCGATTCCACTGTTATCATTATCACTTCATTCATATTGACGTTTTTCTACTTTATGGACGTAATAACAAGTTCTATTAACGGTTGCCAATAATGAAAATAACTCCTCTTAATTTTCAAAACCAGAAAAATCTTTGAGACACTTAGCGTACATTTGTCCAATCGATTTTAGAAATATGTTTATCGTTTTGACTAACGATCTGCGAGTTGTCTCGCCACAGATTTAAATTTGTAGTCTCTTCGTGAGGTATACGTAAACAATAATTTAGACTATACACCGATGCTTTGCGTGAATGAAAATAATCATGATATGCGTGTGTCGTATAATGTACGACGCGATTGCGACGAGCACACATTCTTTGACAAATTCTAATGGTTTTATCCGGATTGAATTCTGGGACCAAGATAATATTTTAAAACTTCTAACTTCAGCCTGTTGTATTGTTTAAAATTTTAATTTAAATATAAAATCTTAACAATAAATATTAGTTTCCATACTTGCCAAATAACGACAATAAATTCATATTTCGTATTCAAATTTCTCATCCACAAGACTTAAAAATCTTTATCGAAGTTGACACTTACTACAGTCTAACCCATTGCAACAATTTAAATAGATTCTACCTTCATTTAGTTTAATAAACAATAAAATTAATAAATGTCTAATGACAAACTACTTTTAAAAGAAGAAAGAAGAATTAAGGGTATAAGATACAGGCTAGGCCTAGTTTAAACGCTAGCTCATAGAAGTATATTATGTGTAAGATTAACCAAAATGAATATTGTAGCTCAACGTTTCGTTGCCTATTGTATGTTTACAAGCTTTTAAATGTAAGTAGAAAATGTAATGTTTGTTTGTCAAATAAAGTAATTGTAATATTGCTTTATTTGACAAATATTGTTGTCCCGTGAGGCAACGCCTGCGTAATTTTTCGATCTACAGCGGCTTTTGTGGTAAGGTTAACTTACGACTGCCCTATAGTCTTGCTCCTACTGCATTGGGAAGCGAGCTGCTTTAGTCTCACCAATGAAATAACCACGAGGTTCGACTTCTATATGCCTCATCCCTAAAACCATTTCGTAATTTAGGACTAAAACCCTAGATTCATTTTGCGTCTAGTCATACTACTGGAAACAAACATATATACAATATATATATATACTTGAAACAATACTGTATTATGTTTCAATGTAATTTTCGTATAACAATTATATTTTGATATTAATCTGACCTTGAAATCCTAAAAATGGTGAAAACTACAAACTTTTTAAAATACCTTATTAAACTCACTGTGGATTTTTTAAAATAGAAAAATTAAAGTTAATTAATTATGGAAATTCCTTCTCGGTTAAACTTTTCTTCTGCGCCTCCGAACTCTTATATACACTCTAGGGGTAGGGCAGACAAGACTACGTGGATAGTGGGTTGCTCTGATTTGGTTTTTGACAAACGATGACTGGACGCTATTAAACAAAAAGAATGGCCTAAAATATGGGCATTTAAATGGATGGACCATGTTGGGAAGTTTATCGTCGTTACCCGAGTAGTATCGATACTTTCAAAATTTTAGGAACCCTACACCAAGCGATAGACGTTTGACATCAATTATTTGGCAAATACAGTTTGTAATTGCATGCATACCAATTTGTATGAAACGTTTAAAAATATATATCTCATGAACCGTAAGTTTTCGCAACCTAAAACTTTGCAAACGCTTTATTTTAGTGAGTACTATCTACAAAAAAAATATGGGCATTTAAATCAAGGGTCCATATTGGACAGTTTATCCTCCTTCTCTATCTTCCTCTATAATATTAAAGTCTCTTAAGAATTCCTTATATTTGTAAAAAAGAAGATATTATAAGAAATTATATTAATTATTTCTGTTAAAACCTCGACTCGAATCGTCTCAGAATTTGCAAATATGGTAAAATTTGTATAAAAATATAATGAAATTCTGTAAACACCACATCATAATATTAAAATCACTGAGAACTTCTAAAAATTGTACAATTATTTAAAGCAAATTGCTTATTTATACCTTATTATCTTAAGATTTTATACAATAAAAATAATATATATTATAACAATTCATATTTATTATTTTTGTAAAAAAAATATTCAACTTGCCTAAGAACCTCTAAAAATCGTAAAATTATATATTATAAACAAAAAATAAATTAGTTCTGTAAGAACCTTGTTATAATATTAAAGTGACTTGTAACTTCTTAAAATAAAAATAAATATTATAGTTTTAATTAAGGTAATGGTTAAAATTATAAAAAAAAATTAAAATCAATTTTTTCTGTAAAAAAAAATAAACTTTATAAGAATATTCAACTAACCCAAGAACTTATTATTATATTAAAAAAAATAATTCTGTAAGAATCTTATTTACAATATCAAACTGACTTGGGACTTCTAAAAATAATAAAATTATTATAGATTAATAATTAAGATAAATTTTAAAATAATGGTTAAAATTAATAATAAATTAAAATCAATTATTTCCGAAGAAATAAATTAACTTTATAAAAATATTCAACTCACCTAAAAATGTCTAAAAATTGTGAAAATTATAAAAAAAATACGAATACTATAAGAAGACAAGATTTGATTGTTTGCTTTGAATAGGCCCCGAAACTGGATGGATTAACAGGATCAAATATACAAATTATTTTACGATTAGAACCCTACGTTATCTCGGATGAACATGGGCTAAAGAATATTTTTACAAATTACTACGGCATTCAGTTCCCACACGCGTGAAAAATACTCTATATTTGTTCACATAACGCCTCTATAACTAGCTAAATAAACGCTTCACTACCCGAATAACCTCTTATAAATAAAGATTATAAACTTTCCTATATACTTATTAAATTTATTTCGCCTTCATACAAACGGTAAGTATTATAAAAATATATAATGTAACAGCTCTTAAAAATAAAAAATTACGTAAAATGTTCATTGCGTTCTAGAGCGTTAAAAGGAAATCGGACAATTCAAAATCATATCTACAATTAAACAAGAAATTATACTAATAGGCCTTCTATTCTTTCATATATGTTAGGTATACCAAGGCCTGCAGTTGGGAAGCTTTGATTTTTATCGATAACTAATACGACAAGACAGGGCCGAGAGGTTATAATCGGTAAAAGCTTTAGAAATCCTAAAACATAGCACAGTTCCACACTTCCAACGCAATAGCACAATCTTCCGTTAATAAAGGAACAGAACTTTATACTCGTAAGCTACTTTTGATAGCATAACAAATGTAGGAGAAAACCTTAAATACGACACCAACGTTACGTCGTAAAATAATTTAACTTTATATCAATTGAGCGACCTTTTATTGCTTAATATACTTCTGTACCACAAAGAACGGTTCGGTGGCCGTCGCTACACAATCTTATACTAGAATAATAAGTTCCGAGTACATACCTCGTTACAATATCTTCTTACCAGGAAGAAAGGTACACAATATTACCAGCCGTAAGGATTTGGAGAAATTCTATTAGTTTGGGAACAAATAGAGGTTAGACTGATGCTAATACCTTGCCTCACGATAGTTCTCAAAAACGCACTAAACACTCACTGTACAATTCTAAATAGTGGACGTAGCTATTATCAATTATAATTAACAAAAAGTATATATCAAAATAAAAATGAGTCTAACGTAGCCCGAGTAAATCTCAACTATTATTCAACTAACAAATGTGACGGTCAACCGAGAAAAAATATTTGGGATCACCTTCATCAAAAATTATTAAATTTAAATTATGTATTTCGAACAATTTCCATTGACCTATTTTACGGAATTGTGAAGTCATACAATTCATTCAACATCAATTGAATGATTTATTTAGCGGTAGTTGATCTAGTTCTTAGGGTAGGAAATTAAACACTTCAATGATGACTTAATTCTCTATAATTTACTTCACTGATGTGTTGTGTTATTGGAGTTTATTGTTTTGAATTATCTTCGCTATGAAATATACAAACTAATGAAGTAAATCACGTCAGAACGGCGCATCATAGTTTTTAAAAACAATACGGAGCCATACACTATAGCAAAGAAAACGTTCAGCATTTTTTTTATAAATACAGACTGGACAGTAGTTTCGCCATAATCCCGCCTGATCTTAAATGAGATGCAGCCTATTGGAGTGCACGCCTGTCCAGGAGATGTCTATTTAACCACCGCTTAAATTAACTCATAATAAACTGTCGAGAGAAGATGGAAGGGGACAAGGAGTTCCATTCCTTTGCGTGAAGAAGACACGATGAATCAAATGGTGCAGGGATGTCAATAACGAAGGGATGGAATTCCAGCGTGCTTCTAGATGGGCGCTGTTTAAAAGGGTATGATGGAGTTAGGTTATGTAGTTCCATGGAGCACTAGAATCTACATAAGACTGAAAGGAAGCCAAAAACGAGGGTCAAGACTTAGGAGTTGAGATTCTACGAGTGTATCGTCTATAATTCGCTTAGTCCGCCTCTCTCAATAGCATTCAAGGCTCCCAAGATGACATTTGGCAGCACCAGCCCAGAGATGACTGCAGTACTTGACACGAACGAATTTGTTTCGGTGTAAAGGATTATCAGACTTTTGCCAAAATATAAATTGTTTGTCTACTACTTGGGCGGTCTTCTCTTCTTCATTACTGATTGTCGTGTTAGTGGTACCGCACAACTTTCTCCGGCAAGCCTGTGCTCCTGGGTGATGGAAAAGCCTACTTGATCGGTGTAACGAGTCGAGTGATCAGCCCTGATCTCTGGTGCACTCCATTCAGGCAGTCACGATAAGTTTTTCAAGACTTTGTGAATCTATGTGTTCTCTTTGGCACAGGCCTCCTCCAAATCCCGCTTCCGTCTGCACTGTGCCACTCTCTGCCATGTAACTGCTGTTTAATTGGCCTGTTTTATCCACCTTCTAAATTGCCGTCCTCTTATTCGTTTATCGTACCTTGGGCACCAGTTTAGTACTTTTTTTGCTCTGTTCCTCTTGCCATATGGCCGGCTTGCCAAGTTCCATTTTTATTGTAACATCTGTTACGTTAGTTGCTTTTCCTTAAAGCTGTATTCTTAATTTTTCCTATTCTTTTCATCCCTACCATTAATTAATTAATTAAGGCTATGTAATAATTGTAGGTATAAGCTCTGGGATCACCAGTTTTTTCTACCAGGCGCTAACTAACAGAAAAATGCCAGGGTTATGTAACCTAACAAGTAAGTTATATATATTTTAGTTAATTATAAGCGACAACCAAATAGGAATCTTCGCACACTTGAAGCCACTATGATCCCATTAGTTTTTTCCACACCTCATAAATTGTAATACAACATTCTCGTGTCCGATAATGTCCAAACGGTCTAAACATTATTTATAGGTAACAGAAGCGTCACTTAGATTTAAAACCCTTAGATAAGTTAGTTTTATGTAAGCGTCGCAACCCCACTATTTTTAAGTTAATTTTAAGCTCATATTTTAAATGATTAACATATATTTGAACATATCTACAACAACTATCTCAAAATAGTAAGAATGGGGAAGTTCATATGAAGACCTTTTAAAAAGGCCAAATTGAAATGTATGATAAAAATACCTTTTGCTCAACGACAAGATATCTTATAAATCTTGCACAGGCATCGCTCCTGGCGTGAGGCAGCACTTCCAGGAAGATATTTCTGGCCGTCTCCAGGTCGTAGCTGGTCCCGAGGACAAGGTCGTCGAAGAGTTTCGTCAGAGACTCGTGGGATAGTTGAGATATTGTACTGAAAAGAACATAGTAATGTATCAAAAGAGTGTCATTAGCAGGTGGTGTTTCTCGTCACATCGCGCTCAACGACATCATATGCCACTCTCTGGCCTCCGTCAATGTTCCAGCCATCTAGCAGCGAACAGGCAGCAGGCAGATGAAAAGCAGCCGGACGGGATGTCATTGATCCCTTGGAGGACAGAACGGAGTTTGATATGGGATGCTACTTGTGTCGCCAGATTGGGGCAGTCTCACCTCTCTCGGAAAATAACAAACGGCTCAAATAGAAGAGTCTTTCATCCAACTTCGATTTTGTTTCGTTTGAGTAGTCTTGGGCCGTGCAGTTCAAGTGCACATACTGATTAAAGCTTTAAGTTGACACCTGGTACAACCCCAGAGCTGGTGTTTTCCTCGCTCGACGAATAAGAATCGCAATACAGCGAGGAAACCCTGCCAGCGTTGGAGTACACTGCCACTGGACTTAACTTTTTAAACTTGTATTTTATTTTCTATGTATTATTTTGTTAATATTATGATTACTTTAAGAATATTGCAAATACAGAATGTGTGTGTGTTGGAAATAAATTTAAAGTACGATATGATAGCGTATACGAGCAGTGTTGGCCTTGACACTTCCAATCTCATCCCTTAGGTCGTAGGTTCGAGCCCCAGCTGTGCACCAATGAACTGTTGTTATTGGATCGTATCTTCTTAGATCGTAATATTATAAAAAAATTTTCTTGGAGGAGCTTCTAAACGCGACCATTTTTCGCGCAATTACAAGGCAGAATACAGGCCACCAACCGTATCACCTCCACATCCGTCGTTCTACAACTGAGCCTCTTTTTAAGGTAGCCTTTGCCTAGCACCACCACTAAGTGGAACTAGCTGCCCTCGGAAGTATTTCCGAACCTTGAATAGACTTAGGATCCTTCAGAGAGCGTACCAATTCTTAAAAGGCTGGGAACTCAGCGAGCTTCTGGCAGTATGATTATCCTTAGGCGGTATCACTAAAAATTAGGTGCCTCCTGCCGGTTCAAAACACAATCCCTAAAGGGGCGGCAACGCACTTGCGGGCCTATATACATAAAAAGGGCCATTGCAACATTTGTTAAGTAGAAATTACTTACTTGAGCAAATCTATGAAATCCAGGCTGTGTATTAACGATTCGTTTCTCACTATGTTATCAGCATCTATGCCTCGTTTCGCGATCTTCATAAGTATCTGTAATTATTATTGTTCACGCTACATCGGTATGGTATGGGCGGGGCATATAGCAAGATACACGGATAAAAGGTGGACCTACAGACAACGGTATGGAAAGGAAGAGAAAGGAGAAGAGGGCGCAAGAAAAAGGGGAAAAGAAGAAATAGAAGCGGTAACAGGAAGCGAATTGAGAAAGGAAGCCATGGATAGAGTCAGTTGGAAAAGACTGGACCTCCTGGACCTTACCCCCGAAGGGGTTCCGATCAACGGTATTGAATTTAGATAAAATATATAATATATTCCTATATATCCTATAGTTTTCCTAAATTCAGTACCGTTATCCTTAACAGAAGGAGGAAACTTATAAAAATGCAGAAGCGGATCTTCACAAAAACAACTCGTACTTAACCAGCAATCAGCTAACTATTAACCCATCTAAAACTAACTTCATTACTTTTGCTGTACGTGGTAAGAGCCCCTCTAAACTTAACATAGAATTACACAAACTAAATTACAATTGTAGTGAAGACTGCGGCTGTGACAACCTGGTTAGGGTGAAACAGATTAAATACGATGTGATTATTGACCAAAATCTACACTGATATGCCCATGTTGATGCAGTAATAAAAAGGATACGTAGGTTAAGTTGGATTCTTTGAAATTTACGTCATGTACTACCCAACATCATATATACCGTGTATATATGATGTTGGTTAGTTCAATCTGTTATCACCTACTGTATCACAGTGTGGGGTGGTTCTGCGAAAACCGAAGTTCTAGCACTTGAAAGAGCTCAGAGAGCACTTACAACAATAACAATGTTACTTAAAAAAAAAGTTCTCCAATTGAAGAGTTGTACAAGTCTTGCAAACTACTGACTATACGCCAGCTCTATATTTTCCGATGTGTCCTTAGGAGAGACGCAACCTCTCCACATAGAACAGACACACCTCAAAAAAGGACCCAACATAATATAATTAACCACACAATTTGCAAGACTATCTTTGCACGTAATCAATACAACAATCGCTCAGCTTATCTCTATAATAGTTTAAATGAAACCCTTAGCTTGCATAATCTTACATACCACAAAGGTAAAACAACTTTAAACCATTGGCTCGGTACACTCAACTACAACAAAACAGAAGCATTGTTAAATCATCTAATATAATTTTTTCCTTAATCCATCTTTTCATGCAACACGCGCACACATTTGTTTCGTCTTTCACAAACACATTACATAGTCATCATAATATATTCATATATTTATTTATTTCTTTTTAAAACCAATTGTGTTGGTTGATGAAACTTTGTAAATTTAAAGAAGAGCGAAGCTTCCCTGTCACAGGTCTCTGACTTACTAGGGAGGCCTCAATCTGAATTCTATTGTACATATAGCTAAATAAATAAAGAATTTTGCAGTTCGAAAATTGATCTTCTATATGCAACTTTACAGAAAATGGTTAAATAAAGTTAAATTAGATAAAGTTTAACAAAAGGCTTTTATTGTCATAGACATGAATACAAATAATACAATTATTTCATTTTACCTTATCACTACTAAGATTATTACAGAATTTCATTAATTGTAATAGAATTATTACTATCATTGTTATCGTTATTATATATTTATGTTATTAATGGCTTCGAATCTCTTCAAATTAACCGTGGTAGGGATAAGAAAAAGATGGCGCGTAACCGAAAAATGTGACGGTAATTTTTTTCCCAATGCCGATAAAGAAGTTTCACTTTAATAATTTCATTTGAACTATTTTAGGTCTGGGCCTCAGATTTCTGATCTATTTCATGATTTGTCAATCTAATAGCAAGATCAGCCTCTTGTATCAATAATACATAGTGTATCATTTATATACAATTAAGTTTAGTTGTCTCTTAGTACTACTGGTGACGACAGAGCTGGTGCGTTCCTCGCCAACGAATATCTTATACAGCGAGGAAATGCCAGCATTAAGGTCTAGCACAGGGACCACTTTTTAATTTATTTTAGTTTTCTATAAATAAAATAAAATATATACCTCATAGGTTTTATTTTTCAAGTTTCCTTCACTCATGTAGCGTATCCCATTTGTGGGGTCATTGAAATCGCTGGCCTCGTACTGTACGCTGTGCCTGGTCACATTTAATTTCTCAACAGTTGGTGACGGAGAATCGCCATCCAGGTAGAATGACAGTCTGAAATTATTTACGTAAATTAATCAACTTTTAAAACTAAAAACTTTTTATACCTGATAATATGATTGATGATGATTTTCTTATACCCGAAAACTTTGAATGAGCATCCGAAAGGAGGAGAATGCCTTAAGGGAAGCAGATGATCAGGATTCTGGGCAGAGAAAATGACAAAGTGAAATGCTCAAACAACTACAAGTGACTCTTTCTTCAGCGTGTAACCAAAGGATGCTAAAATTCTTTGGACAAATAGCAGAGATTATGAGCTTGCACAGACTGTGCAAGCATCCGAAAGGATGATAGATGCCCTGGAACTGTGGTGTCAGGATCCTGGATTGTCAGTCCTTGTCCAGGGAATCCTGAGACATCTCTAAACTCTCAGACATCTACATATAACCCTTCCTTCTGTGTCTGCAAAAGTGGAAGTTTATGTGGATACCGTCCACGTAATGAAGATGGCGGTAAAGAAGAAAATACAGAGATGAGGGGAAGTTCTTTAAAACTGAAGACCACCCAATATAACACAAATTCCCTAAAGAACTTTCTTCCAAACCGAGTAGTGGCTGACAGGAATAGGCTTCCGGAAAGTGTAGTTAGTGCACGCTCTTTGAACTCTTTTAAAAATAGGTTGGATAGTTTCTCCAAATCTCCAAGTACGCGCGCATCAGCTTATTGAGCTGCTAGTGTGTTTATGCACATAATGTTAAAATAATAATAATAATGTAGAACCAGCTTCCCACTGAAGTATTTCCGAACCAACTCTCAACGCTCTTGCGAGCCTTCTGGCCATTGTGTGTTCATGGGCGGCGGTGTCGCTTAACATCATTTGAGCCTCCTGCCCGTTCCCTCCTCTTCTATAAAAAAACCTTGGTCAGTCCTCGATTTCTGTATAAGTTACCAGACTTCATTGTCACAAACTAGTTTTGGGTCTAACACCAGTTTCCTGAGACGTCTTCCACATAGACTGTCCATTGGTGCACTGCCAGGGATTGAACTTACGACCCCCAGCTGGCTAGGCTGATCCAACCTTTAGATCCAACAATTCAATTTACCACACAGTGTTGGTCACTCTTCAGCATGCGATCCCTGAGGCCGTAGGTTCGATCCACGGCTGTACACCAATGGACTTTCTATGGGCGCGTTTAACATTGGCTCGAATCGTAAAGTATACATCTTGAGGTTGAGTGTTAGACCCAAAAAGTCGACACGTCAGGCACAGAAGGCCGATCACCTTTGACAAATTTGAGGGCCAGACCTAATAAGGTTAGCCTAAGTTTGATTAATTTTACTGAATTCACTTACTCTGAAGATACACTAAGAATGTGTTCATTAACTTTATACCGGAAGTCGGCTTTCATATAAAGACTGGTGAGGCCGTGCTCATCCAATTCATAAATACGTTCGGAAGTCGCTACGTTTTCAGGCTGGAAATAAAAAAAATCACAGGTAATGATACTGTTGGCGTTTAGAATTCATAGTCTGTGCATAAACGTCAGTTTGAATTATTTCCCGCCAATTTTGCCAATTAGGCACAGGCAAAGATACTTTATATTAATTAAAATTTTTCTAATATTTTAATTTATAAGCAATTAGGTCGTAAATAGTCTTAGAATTAATACTTTGTGCGTAAGCGTCACTACGAATTAAGTCCCGCCAATTTTGCCAATTAGGCACAGGCAAAGATATTTTATATTCATTAGAAATTTACATTATTTTAATTTATTAGTAATTACGTCGTAAATAGTATTGACATTTAGAATTCATAGTCTGTGCATAAGCGTCACTATGCATCATTTCCTGCCAATGTTGCCAATAAGGCACAGACAATTAAGGATATTTTATATTGTGTAATAATACTGTGGACGTTTGCATAGAATAGTTAGTGTGTGGGTAAGCGTCACTATGAATTAAGTCCCGCCAATTTTGCCAATTAGGCACAGGCAAAGATATTTTATATTCATTAGAAATTTACATTATTTTAATTTATTAGTAATTACGTCGTAAATAGTATTGACATTTAGAATTCATAGTCTGTGCATAAGCGTCACTATGCATAATTTCCCGCCAATGTTGCCAATTAGTCAGATGCATAGATATTTTACTTTCATTAGATACATTTAATTTTAATTTACATTGTAAACATTTTTTCCTACAATAAAGTTCACAAAAGAGAGTGCGACTTTCCATGAATTACAGTATATATATGTTGACTTAAATTTTCTTTCGTGTTTATGAATTAATTAATTTAGCCTCTGAATTCACTCAACGTGGTAAATTAATATTTAAATTAGATAAATTTAATGTAAAATCTATAATTGAAGTCATTTAAAATTAGCGCCATGTTGATTACACTTAACAAATAGAACATTTAATTGAATTATACTTTTTCTATTTAGTTATAATTAAAATCTATTCAATATTTCTCTGATATTTTCGAAATAATTAAGAACTCTATCGTTTGATATTTTTAGTATTCATAGTTTAAATAATAATATATAAGTAGCCTCACCACACGCCCATACTCATTGCTCCAGGGCACGGAGGTCCAGGTATGTTCAGTTCCAGATGAAGATCGCTGGAGACTGCTGTATTTTTTTATTGTGTTCCGTCGAGCTGTATACACCATTACGCATAGAGCGTATAGGCATGGCTGAAAACGTCCAAAAAGTTATTACGCATACATGCAGCCGCCAGCTAGAGTTTCGTCTCAATGTACGCAATAAACTCAAAAACTACTGAACGTTTCTTTATATAGTATAGATAGTAGTCCTAAGGCACATTTTAATATATAATTGATGTTGTTTAAAGTAAATTATATATTAAAACTGACTGAAAGAGTCAATGCAACGACCAACCAGGCACCGGAAGATAATTATTACTGAATAAATTCAAAACTCTCGTTAAGCGTAAATTAATCAATAAATATTTTTGGAAATTAAAAAGAATTGCTGAGAGTTTCTTGCCAGTTCTTCTTCTCCGCTTTACGCCCTGGGCTTGCGAACTGGTAGTAAAGTTTAGAATCAGTTTAACACCTCTTGTTACGTATATGGATGAAATTATTTTTAGTATGAACTTTTTAGGCGTGTCTCAGATCTGTTTCGTGATCATGACAAGATCAGCCGTCTGTGCCTGATACATTTGAGTCTTAGGCGTCTTCCTCGGGATGTTTTCCAACGTAATACGAGTGTTGAACGTGCAGAAACAAGACTATTAAATGCGAGTGTGAAGTCGGGGCTAAAACCATCGTCGTCAGGGATGTGAAAGCTGAAGAGAAAGGTCCTAAAGTCTACGGTACTCTCTACCAGGTGCCAGCTTAGATATTTAATGAGCTGTTCACTTGAACACGGCCCAAGGGTCTCTACTCCAATGGGAATAAGATCGATGTTGGAGCAAAGACTTTCTTATTTGAGCCATTTATTTTCCGCCTACCGTGCCAGCTTTGTGCTTGCTTACTTAATATATTTTTTTTTTAATTTTAGCACATTTTTAAATCATAGTATACAAATACCTCGTTATTAGTATATGATCCTAAATCTTTCTTCAACTGAAAGTTGATGGAAATCGCTCGTTTCATGTTCTTTGACCATGAAGGCTCATCACCGAAGTATATTGAACTGATGAAGCCGGTTTCCTGGAAAACATATTTGTTGATAATTTATTATACCATTTTTTTACAGAACGGGGCAAACAGATGAAGACCACCTGATATTAAGTGGTACCGCCGCCCATGGACACTCTCAATACCAGAGGGCTCGCGAGTGTGTTGCCGGCTTTAAAAAAACCGTATTTATAGAACCGGGGGCAAACGGATGAAGATCACCTGATGTTAATTGATGCCGCTGCTAATGGACACTCTCGATACCAGAGGGCTCGCGACTGCGTCGACGGCATTTTAAAATATGGAGTTACTGGGGGCAAATAGGCAGGAGGCCAATTACCTTGCCAATTTTTAACAGGCCGGCAAAGCACTCACGAGCCTTCTGGCATTAAGAGTGACCATGGGACCACGTGAGCTTCCTCTTTAATTTAATCCCTGCTGCAACAAATCTATATATTAACATTAGAATTCCTTACCAAATATTCTACTTCCCATTGTTGTTTCAAGTAGGCGAGGGCTTCCACTGACTGCTGGGAGGTGTGACCTTTATTCTTCGTGTATACTGTGGGCTGTAACGAAAGGTAGAGTAAGAAAATAATAGACAAAATAAAGAGCCTAAAAAAAACAACTAACAGATGTTATAATAGGATTATGATCTATCATAATCCCATTGGAAGTGTCTACACTTCACTGCCTCAACCTGGCCTAGAAGCGTTTTGCGGGTACTTAAAAATATATTTAAAGCCTAAACAGTTTAAAATAACAATTTGTAATCACTAATAATTAATCTGAATTGGTTTTTAAAAAATTTAATCATAATCAAAGCTAAGCTCCAAGACAGACAAAACAGTGGCGCTACAACCTTTTTAGGTCTGGGCCTCAGATTTCTGAATCTGTTTCATAATGATGTGTGTCGCCTTTTTGGGTCTAAGGCAAGCCCATCGAGCGAACGTTAATTGCGATATAGAAAAGTCTATTGGTGCACAGCCACGGATTGAGGGTACGACATCAGGGATGAGAGTCATGAAGGCCAACTAGGCCAACACTCCTTACTCCTCCTCGGCCAAGCTCCAAGGTAATGTTAGGAATACAGACGAAGATATTTATAGGTGACGTTTAGGCTAATCCGTGGCCAGTGTCACGTGACTGGACTTATTGGGCCAAAGCGCCATCTCTTGGCAGAAATACTAACGAATAGATACCGGGAAAGTTTGCTTACACATCCTGATAATGGAGTAAACCAGGATGATTTATGATTAACCCACCTTTAGATGATCCAACTCGAACCTCGCTTTTGTATAATTGTCATAAACAAGAACTGTAAGAGATCCACTAATTGTCCAATAACTGAGAGTCACTACACTGCCAGATGAAACATTGCCTTTGAACTCATATGTATACTTCTTAAGTTCTGGAAAGATTGAGTGAAGGCCTGATGCTGACGTCAAGGTTAGACCTGGAACAGTTAGAGTTTTTTTTTTATT
The DNA here is from genome assembly GCF_905147105.1 of Pieris brassicae. Lineage (NCBI taxonomy): Eukaryota > Metazoa > Arthropoda > Insecta > Lepidoptera > Pieridae > Pieris > Pieris brassicae. Next base: position 4,944,120 of record NC_059678.1, on the reverse strand, counting down.
CAAGAGAGAGATTTGCCAGTTGTTCTCTTTGCCAATTCGACTTAGGGTCCTTTAAGAAAAGAGCTTACCAATTCTTAAAAGGCTGGCAACGCACTTGCAAGCTGTCTGGCTATGTAAGTGTCCATGGGCAGCATGCGTTAAGTGATACCGCCCTTAAAACGCACTAATATTTCCAGAGTGCTCGCGAGTATGTTGCTGACCTTTTAAGAGTTGGTACTTATAGAATAGGGAGACTACGGACAGGAGACTCACCTGATGTTAAGTGGTAGCGCCCATAGATATTTGTTTACCATACCAGAGGGCTCGCGAATGCGTTGCCGGCCTTTTAAGGATTGGTACTAATAGAACAGAGGGCAAACGGACAGCAGACTTACCTGATGATAAGTGATACCGCCCATAGATAATTATTTACAGTACCAGAGGGCTGGCGAGTGCGTTGCCGGCCTTTTAAGAATTGGTACTAATAGAACCCGGGGCAAACGGACAGGACACTCACCTGATGATAAGTGATACCGCCCATAGATATTTATTTACATTACCAGAGGGCTCGCGAGTGCGTTGCCGACCTTCAAAATATATAATAAATATAAAGTTTACTTACCATAAAATAATATTACACCCAACGTCAACATAGCGGTTGATTCTGACCTATAAAAAAAACATTATTATAAAATACAATACTTTTTAATGGACAAACGGGCTGGCTCGCCTGATGCTAAGAGCTCAAACACGAGGTCTGGATTTCCACAGGTTTTTTTCACTTCGCGTTTGTTGTTTGCCTATATGCCACATATAGGCAAACAACAAACGCGCATCAAACGTATTTGATGTATCAGTGTGCTGAGGGATGGCAATCTTTTTGGCGTGACAACGTCTTGTAATTCGATGGAGCCGGCTGCACGCTGAAATCTGACTCATGCAGCGTTACCTCTCTCTGAGGTGTTCCATTTAAGGAAGTGCAAGCAGACGCGGAACTATCGACAAAGAGGATTTTCATAATTGTATTTATGCGTACAAATAAATGTAATTTGATCAATTCAATTGTGATTCCCATTTACCTACTTCTCTATATCCATACAAAATCTCTATCAAACAAATAAAATTAAAATTTTCTTTTGAAAGCAACCATTCCATCAGTATTTTCCTATGACGTTGTCAAGTTCAACGCTCGTCAGTTAACCGACTTTACAGACAACCGATTTTTTTTATGACTGGAAGGAGGCTCGGCTCATCTGATGTTATGTGATACAGCCCATGGACACTCTCATGACCAAAAAGCTCGCGATTACGTTGCCGGCCTTTTAAGAATTGGTACGCTATTTTCTTGGTGGTGCGCAGCAAAAACTGCCTTAACAACCGCTTAGTTGTCGAACGACGGACGGTGTTTAGTATTCTGCCTTGACGTCCGATATTGAAACTCATCTGCAGGTACGAACAACCCCTCTGAACAGTTTCCATGGTAAATGCGGTAGAAGATGCAGAGAGACCCTACATCTCTACGCAACGCATAAGTTTTTAAATCAAAAATAAGACACTGCCAGAAGCCTGGAAAGTGCGTTCCAAGCCTTTGAAGTTTTTAGGTATCAGTTACCATTAAAACCTGTTCGAATACTACACAAGAAGAGAGTGTCTTCCCTTAAATAGAGACAGTAAGTGTTTTCGGACACTTTATTATGTTAACTGGGTGACAGACTTCCGTATCTCTTTCTTCATTTGTCAATCTAATTGCCAAGTAGGTGATCAGCCTCTTGTTCCACACGCCTGACTTTTCAGAAGGCTATCTATAAATTCGGGTCACACAAGGGTTGTAGCACTATTGAGTTATTAGTATTGTCATCTATCTTTTGCAGCGAATTTTTAACTTTATTCAACAATACATATTTTATTTCGAAACTGGACAGACATTTGCCAGCGTTTTCTCATTAGTGTCACGTGAATATTATTTACAAATTAACTGTTAAAGATTGAAACTCTCAAAATGTCGGCCTAATCCCTAACATTTTAAATCAACTTTTACACAGAATAGAAATGTCCACAAAGAACAAATTGTCACAATAATTTCCTATTTTGCAGCGTCTCAAATGATATCAAAATTATCTCAAAATGCCGGCCTAATTCCTAACATTTTAAAACAACTTTTACACAGAATAGAAATGTCCACAAAGAACAAATTGTCACAATAATTTCCTATTTTGCAGCGTCTCAAATGATATCAAAATTATCTCAAAATGCCGGCCTAATCCGTAACATTTTAAATCAACTTTTACACAGAATAGAAATGTCCACAAAGGACAAATTGTCACAATAATTTCCTATTTTGCAGCGTCTCAAATGATATCAAAATTATCTCAAAATGCCGGCCTAATTCCTAACATTTTAAAACAACTTTTACACAGAATAGAAATGTCCACAAAGAACAAATTGTCACAATAATTTCCTATTTTGCAGCGTCTCAAATGATATCAAAATTATCTCAAAATGCCGGCCTAATCCGTAACATTTTAAATCAACTTTTACACAGAATAGAAATGTCCACAAAGGACAAATTGTCACAATAATTACAAATTTTTAAGAGTATTAAACGATATCAAACTATCACTAGAAAGAACGCCAAACTAAATTGCGAACGGCATTGGGGCCGTGTACTACTAGACGCGGGCTTAAATCCTTAAGCTGGGGAAGTTAAAGAGATATTGACAATTTTAGCAATACTTACAAATTATGTACACTGTTTTCGTCTCAAGACAGACATCTGTAATGATTCTTCGTTGTAATGACATAGATGCGTCTGCGGTTGTAACTTTGTATTAAAATATATTGGTAATTTTTATATACCTTTTTTTTAAATCAAAATCAATGTATTTTTTATGTATCAGGAGGCAAAAGGGGCCGGAGGCTCACCGGAAAGGGTTAGAGGAGGCCTTTGCCAAGAGGTACACCGAATTTACTGTTGTGAAAATCTCAGATCACAGAGCAAGCAGATCTAGGCACAGGTTTATTTCTTTATGTCCTATTTTACAGTAACTTAATATTAATAGAATAGAAAACTTAACTAAAAACATAATATAAGTAAAAAATTAAAATCTTAACCATTTTATAAACAGCCAGTGTGCAAATAAAAACATCCGTCTCACAAGCAATAATATTTAGGGTGCGCAAGACACGCGTAAATGATGCCGCCAGCTATCCCTTAGTTATTTAAGACATTTATTTTAGTTTAGGTTATTAAAAATAAATACATTCCGAATCATGAAGTCCTCTTCCAAATTCTTTCATTTGTCGCTCATCTTTGCTACTATTAACCGATCTATTAATGTGCCCACTGTGCCATCCCAAGTCACTTTTGACCTATCTATCATCACAAACGACGGTAATATGAACTAATTCAACTTTGATTTATTAAGTGTTTTATTGTTCTGTTGCTTAAACATCTTTAATAAAAAATCCGTCTCACTTGACTGTTTATATATTTACGATAATTAGATCATCAAAATCCCAATGACATCTAGTAGTCAAGCTTAATTTCGTATACAATAAGTGTTTAATAGTGATATGGTCACTATAAATTAATACAGGGGGTCCTTTAAGGACTGGGTTAACCAACTTGGGTCTTACTTTTTACGGCCGGACTGAGTGGTCTCACTTTGTTTACAAGTTATGTTTTCCATGGCATTTTAATAGTTTAAAAACCAGATAAAGAAATATAGGACAAGTCTTAACATTTACAAATACTCAATTTATTATGTTAAATAAATAAATAAAAATAATAAAAGTTACAACCGTGCTCACTCTTCATTATCGCTGTTCGTTGACAACATATGACCTTTCACCCATAAATTAAAGACCCGTTATAAACGACCAATCAACATGACCTCTCGTTTCGCGTACTATTGTATTTTTGATAACGAAAATTGTATGAACCGGAGAGCCGTAGAGGTCTACAGAATGTGGTGATACCGTTTCATTAAGATTGCCAAGGCTAAAAATGTGTAAAGAAAAAATAAAATGAGAAAGTGAGGCGGGAATTACTTTAGTTAACAATTTCAATATATAGTTGAAGACCTTCCAGCTTCCAGCAGTACATTATCAGAGTATTTGGTGTATCAAATGTATTTTAAAATAAGGCTGGTAGCAGTGGGATCTAGGAAAGCTGGTTTGGCTTAATCTTTCGCCAAACTACTGGACCCTGAAACACTTCGAATTGCTATCAGTCTTTGCTTAGGAGTGCCCATATATACTCCCCCTTAGTGTGCCTGTGGCTTAGTAAGTAAGTACCCTTGACACCATTGCCAAAAAAATGCAAGTCATTCTTATCGCCACGCACGATGACATCATACGCCACTCTCTTGCCTTTGTCAATGTTCCAGCCACTTGGAGTCAACAGACATCGCTAGAGACGCAGGCTGCCGGATGGGATGTCTTTGATCCCTTGGAGGATTGGGACGGGATTTCGTATGGGATGCTTCTAGTGTGGTAACCACCCTCAGACAAGAACAAAGGCTGTTGGAACCGCAGAGCAGGCGGAAAATAATAAACAGCTCAATTATAACAGTATTCTTCAACTTTGATTTTGTTCCCTTTGTCTAGTCATGGGGTCGATGCGTCGGGTTGTCACTCTCCATAAAATATGGCGAGGGGGCCGATGGCTGACCATGCGTCATACTCGTGAACGGGTGCTACTTGTGTCGGGTGACTGGTCGTATTTGAATTCGTGGATGCGGTGATGTTTGTTATTATCGACTATGTCTTTGTGTGTTGTTCCCACGAGAATGTAAGTGCGTGTTCCTATTTCACCATGCCTCCTGCTGAAGTCATATGGAGCAACAAATTGGCGATTAAAAAGAGTGGTGGAGAGTTTATTGCCAGTTCTTCTCTTTCGTTCTACGCCCTTTTGAGAACTGGCAGTAAATGTAAAATTAGAAGCATTTAATGTATATTTCTTTTTTATTGACGTTCATAAGTGTATCTTGAATATATGAATAAATGATTTTTACTTTGACTTTGAGGTGCAGTCGCTCATCAAAGATTTATGTTGAAGTAGATAATACCGGTGACCTCAGAGCTGGTGCTTTCCTCAATAAATGAATCATCGCTATACCGTGAGTAAATTCCAGCGTTAAAGGTACACTGCAACCGGGACCAAACTTATTAAATCTTAATATATATAAATTGCGCAACACGTTGTTTGTCTGCTATGGACTCCTAAACTAATTAACCGATTTCGATCAAATTTGCACACCGTGCGCAGTTTGATCTAACTTAAAAGATATGATAGTTTACATATATATATATCTGGATATAGACAGATGGCGCTGCAGTCAGGTAGCTAATATTTATTATAATTACTATGTAGGTTAATAAAATTTTATGAAAAGCAATAGTTATAAATATAACAATTGCAAATTAAAAAATAAAGTGTACTATTAATAATTAATAAAGTAGAAATTTCGACCAATTCTTTAACGACATATTCAGAAATAATCATTATATATCATTCAATTTACATAAAAAAGTGCGTGCGTACAAAATACACATGTCAGAAGTGAAACTTCTTTGTAAATTAATTATGACTAAGGTAAAAGCCCCAAAAGATGATCATGTACCAGTATATGATCACTCCATGTATTTGTATATCCATATTCACACTGTATACGTTATGCAACAGTTCTAATACGTAAAGTACACATGTCAGAAGTGAATCTTCTTCTTAAATGAATTACTACGAAGGTAAGAGCCCCAAAAGATGATCATGTACCAGTATATGATCACTCCATGTATTTGTATATCCATATTCACACTGTATACGTTACGCGACAGTTCTAATACGTAAAGTACACATGTCAGAAGTGAATCTTCTTCTTAAATGAATTACTACGAAGGTAAGAGCCCCAAAAGATGATCATGTACCAGTATATGATCACTCCATGTATTTGTATATCCATATTCACACTGTATACGTTACGCGACAGTTCTAATACGTAAAGTACACATGTCAGAAGTGAATCTTCTTCTTAAATGAATTACTACGAAGGTAAGAGCCCCAAAAGATGATCATGTACCAGTATATGATCACTCCATGTATTTGTATATCCATATTCACACTGTATACGTTATGCAACAGTTCTAATACGTAAAGTACACATGTCAGAAGTGAATCTTCTTCTTAAATGAATTACTACGAAGGTAAGAGCCCCAAAAGATGATCATGTACCAGTATATGATCACTCCATGTATTTGTATATCCATATTCACACTGTATACGTTACGCGACAGTTCTAATACGTAAAGTACACATGTCAGAAGTGAATCTTCTTCTTAAATGAATTACTACGAAGGTAAGAGCCCCAAAAGATGATCATGTACCAGTATATGATCACTCCATGTATTTGTATATCTGTATTCACACTGTATACGTTGTGCAACAGTTCTAATACGTAAAGTACACATGTCAGAAGTGAATCTTCTTTGTAAATTAATTATGACTAAGGTAAAAGCCCCAAAAGATGATCATGTACCAGTATATGATCACTCCATGTATTTGTATATCTGTATTCACACTGTATACGTTGTGCAACAGTTCTAATACGTAAAGTACACATGTCAGAAGTGAAACTTCTTTGTAAATTAATTATGACTAAGGTAAAAGCCCCAAAAGATGATCATGTACCAGTATATGATCACTCCATGTATTTGTATATCCATATTCACACTGTATACGTTATGCAACAGTTCTAATACGTAAAGTACACATGTCAGAAGTGAATCTTCTTCTTAAATGAATTACTACGAAGGTAAGAGCCCCAAAAGATGATCATGTACCAGTATATGATCACTCCATGTATTTGTATATCTGTATTCACACTGTATACGTTGTGCAACAGTTCTAATACGTAAAGTACACATGTCAGAAGTGAAACTTCTTTGTAAATTAATTATGACTAAGGTAAAAGCCCCAAAAGATGATCATGTACCAGTATATGATCACTCCATGTATTTGTATATCCATATTCACACTGTATACGTTATGCAACAGTTCTAATACGTAAAGTACACATGTCAGAAGT